>NC_039362.1:196194034-196477639 GCF_003573695.1 Papaver somniferum | reverse complement strand
GGGGGGGTGTCAAAGCTTTTTTTATTCAAATGTCAACAACGACAATGAATATATGCAGGTTATTATGTTGTTGAAACTTGGAATTAAGCGTATGAAGAATGAGTTTTCTAGTAAATCATTTAGCTCCATATGTAATCAGAGTTTTGTTAGTAAATTGACAAAGGGGGATATTTTTAGAGCATATCTCGGTTGAACTCACCAAGCGTTGGTATGTCAAGGTTGGTTGTCATATTTTAATATCAAAACTCATCTAGAGTCGCTTGATTAAATACTAGAGTCAACTTCGTTTAGGTTAGACTAGAAAGTGTATGAATGTTGAGACATATAACTATTACTCCAAATACCTGAAGAATGAGAAGAAGTAACGACTACAACGACGACATCATCATTTCACTTGAGGTTAGTAATATTAACTTAAACTTGTTTCAATTCCTAACGTATCTTTCAACTCGTGCTATATTGAAAACGACTTGAACTTGAACTTGTCTCAATCTATTTGGATCAAATATGCATATATATAAGATTACTTAAATGATATTTCGAGTTAGGTCCCAACGTGACTAGAAAAAAAGTCTCTAAAACGACCGGTTTCAGTTCTACTTCCCAGTTGGACAGTTGTAGTTAGATCTATCGTAAATTTAGAATTGGGTTAATAGAATCAAACCGACCAATTTGTTATAATTTACCTCATACATGAATCTTTAAGAGTGAGAAGAAAATCCTAACAGTGACGAGTGGAGTTTGAGTTCAAACTGGCTCATTTCCAGTGAACATAAGAACAGAAAGAGATGAGTAATATCTTTCAAAAAAATACGATAGAAAGAAAATATACTTCTCTGGATGGTCAGTCTGGGTAGATTTTTATATACATAGTACTTTACATTTTCTATCCAACCATGCTCATCAACAGGGCCGTCTTAATTACACTTTCTGGAGGCTCTAGGCGTGCCTCTGAATTTTGACCTTTTAGGTGACCAATATATTATATTTTTTCTAAAAAGAATTTGACGGCCATACCTATATGAAACTAACAATTAGTGTTTGCACACACAACTTTAAAAGCATGTTTTTACCCATATTCTTATATTTGATTGTAATACATATCTAAATGTAAGGATATGTAATATTTTCTACGAACCGACATTCTACATTTACACTCCTATAAAAAAATCTCTATATACATAATATAAAAAAGAATTATGATCTTCATTTCTTTGGATTTAGAGAAAACAAATAGCATTTCAAATTGATATTTGTTTTTATATGGATTATTTGAAATCAGAGAAATTTTTTTTAAAATGTTTATCAAAAAATCAATAATAATATTACATGCAAAAATAATATTTAAACGAAACAAAAAGAATTATATTGTACTGGAAAAATTATATATAATAAGATTTTATTGCATATTGTGTTTTCAAAACATGGGAAACATTTAGACAATTAAATTAATAATAGGGTGTATAGTAAGGAAAGGTTCTCCTAAGTCGTATATTCTACCTTTGAATGGTTGGTTCAAATCCAAGAGTCTATGAAAGTTGCAAGACATATATTATCGAGCATTGTCTTCTTTTCGTTTTAAATATCTTTTTGTAATTAATATTTATAAGTGATCAATTTTCAGAAGTAGCTACTTCTTTACATCATCAACGAAATTTATTGAGTTAAATTGTTCATTGGATATAATTGCAATAATTGTTCTTCATGAATAGATATTCTATGTATTGTTTTCCATAATATTTATATTCTACCATCTTTTTCATTATGGCCCGTCTCATAATCATCTGCAAAAGTTATGCTTATAACTCTCATGTTCTTCCTTGAATAACTAAATATGAATACTTTTGACCATTGATCCATGTGTTAAATCTTCTTGGCAGATTTGTTAAAATCCGAGAAAATCATTTTTCTAGTAAAAAGATTGCCTTTGTTGTTCTATTTTTAGAATGATATATAACGAAAGTGAGTTGTTAATTGAATTAACGCCTAACTAACACATATTTGGAGAGTGTGTTTCTGGAATTTAGTAAAGAAAAGTCCTTGAAGTGAAAAAACTAAGTTATGAAACTTAGCGGAATTAGTGGAATTATCATTGACGATATGATAGAATTCTTAGTGAAATCGTTCTCCTAATAGATTAATTCATGAGGAATCCAATTCTCGTCACCTTTGTCAACTTTGTGACAAAGAGGGTGAGAAAAAATAATAGTTTACTACTAGTGACATATGGATTTTCGAAACATTATCTTAACGGGGAGTTAATTAATATGCGTGCTCATCATCCTATCTATCGAAAATTGACATGTAAAGGCTAAGGGGTAGTACATATCAAATTAAGAAGTAGTAGCACTGTATGTTTGGAAAAGCATGTTGTGCTTAAAAGTGGAAATGATATTATTCATTTGGTAACAACTATATGCCGGAATGAAATTCATCAATGCAAATTCTGAAAGTTAGGAATATTAAAGTTGTTATCTATTGTTATTGAATTAATCTTCAATTAACGAACACATGAAGAACCAAAGAAGAATAAAATTGAACTTTCAAGAAATCAAGTAAGCATTATGGCGTTTGTACTGAACGTTAAACTTGTAAAAGTCCATATGTATCCAAAAATTTTGTTACTAAAATTGGTAAAAGGGAATTATTGTTAGAGAGAATATTCGGTTGAACCTCCAAGCATTGATAAGGAAAGTATGTTCACAAATTTAGATGCCAAAACTATATCTCAATTTATAACCTACTGAAGTTAGCTTCTGTCTAGATTAGATTAGGTAGTAAACTCTTAGGTTCATCCAAGTTACTCGTGACGATTAAAGATTGAAGATTACATGAATAACTTCATCAAAGGTTAGTAAAAAACATTGATTTTTCTTTCAAACTATATACCCTTCAATTTATCTATCATAACAAAATCAAGGACTTTAGTAAATAATCGAATTGCAAAGATGGTTCTTGCCATAAACAAGATGTTTGACTAAAGTTTAGTGAAGTTTCGATGTCAAGTTCATCTTTGTAGCTCGGTCGAACCTACCAAGCGTTGGTATGTCAAGGTTGGTTGTCATATTTTAGTGTAAAAACTCATCTAGAGTCGCTTGATTAACTACTAGAGTAAACTTATTTTAGGTTAGACTAGAAAGTCTAGGAATATTGAGACTTACAAGTTTTACTCTGTAGACCGGAAAATGTGAAGAAGTAATGACTACAACGAATACATCATCCTTGCAGTTGAGCTTAGTCATACTGACTTAAAAATGTTTCCATTCCTAACATATCTTTCAAGTCTCTTTTCATTTAAAACATAACATGCGAAGTTATATATTTAAGAAAACTAGTATTAGACGGTCATATTATTATGATCAAAGTATCAAGGAAGTATATTGAATTACGAAGTAAAACGCTTATCTTTTGAACTTCGTAAGTGCGTCATTAACATAATCTATGTAACTTGTTAATTGATTGTATGTATGAGATATATGTATCTTCTCATCAAGGGAAATAATGTTTTATAACATTTTTATAAAGCAAGTACATATACGAACTTGTTTCGTAACCTATGGTAGGATATGTGGTATAACCGATTCTTAAACTTATGTTAAAAGTCAAGGTAAAATCGATCCCCTTATCTATCTTCAGAAGATGGCATAATCGATTATTAAACTTATGTTGACAGTATAGGTAGAACCGGTCCTTACCTATGTTGGAAACTTGAGTATGACCAATTCTTAACTTATGTTGGGAACCATGCTATAACCGATCAATGCCCATTTTGCGAACCTGATATGACTGATTTCTTAACTTCGATTAGGAGACATGGTGGAACCGATCCCTACCTATGTTGGAGACTTGGTACATAGAACCAAAACTTAACCTATGTTAGGTGTCATGGTAGAACCAGTCCCAAAGGCAAAACCGAATCTCAAGTTCACATATTTCTTCACGGTTGTGCGTGAGTTTGGAATTAGGGTTTGCTAAGATAGGAAAGTTATGGATGTCGACATAATTTGAACATCTGCACAATTCTTATTCATAATTGTTCAAAGATATTCCATGATACTCAAGCTGATCCGAAACCGAAATATTGATAATCTTTTAATTAAGATTTTCGATTCTATATGTTTTTATTTACCATCATTTAAAACATAGCTCTAGAAAAAAAAATTAGTAACGTATTAAACTAATATTGAAAGTTTTTCTATGAGAGATTTCAGAAATATTTCTTGACATTAATTGGAAACAAGAAAACCGAAATTAGTACTTATTGCATGTCTTGAGAATATTTTCGTTTTTGGTATTTCCTTGTTGTCAAAACAACCTTGGTCTATAAATAGTTGAGTTTGCATTTCTACAAAACTATTTTAAGAGACAGTCAAACTTCATTCGTGTTGTTTCTGGTGGAGCCGTCTACTCGGAGAGGAAAGTACCCTAATTAGGCGAAATCTCTTACGACCGCACGTTTAAAGACTTCCGTGGGATCAAGAATCTCTACGAGTACCGTTGGTGGGAAGCTAGATAATTGTATTGTTATTTTAATTTTTGATTATTGATTTGCTTGATTAACGGTTGTTGAAACTTTGATTCCACCTAGTTTGATTATTCTTGAGAGCTTTCTCTTCTGACATAAGGGTCACTCAGACTAGATCGAAGTATTTACGGGATCTTTAGAACTGTTGTTAGATCTAAAGACATCTTCTGATAATCCATTATTAACAGACTTTGTTATGTACATGATTAATCACAAGAGGATTCAAGGTCTTGTGTGTAGGCACTTTAAAGATAATTGAATATTTGAAGACGAAGAAGATTTATCTAATTAGTTTTCGTACCTTTTGAATTTTTCACACATCTTGATCGGGTGGGATCCAACTAGATCTTGTTTATCTTTGATAGACTTTTGATTTTCTAGTTGATTGTATCGGCATCACTTTATAGTTTCTCTTTGAGTTCTGCATTGTTTGATTGTGAATCTGGAATTTGATTATTTTGGTAATTAAGATTCGAATTGATCTAACCAGACAAAGGAGTTTATTAGACTAAACGTAAGAGTCTTTGTCAACGACTCAACATATCTTTATACCAAACATTGAGTATTTGTCTTTTTACTGTTTGGAATACGATCAAAAGGAGTTGAGTACATAATAATTTACTTTATAAAGCAACTCAAGATAGTGATTTATGTCTTGAGATTCACGTGCATGACTAAAAGGTTGAAGACGCATGGATACTGAGGGAACTAAGTAGCTAGGGGTAGTTTACTTGGTCTTAACTATACGAAGTTTGTTTTTCTTCTTTGTATAGCGGCTTAATTCTGACATTATTCAAAACTGGACTAGGTCCCGAGGTTTTTCTGCATTTGCAGTGTCCTCGTTAACAAAATATTATTTTTGTTATTTACTTTACTTCTATCCTATAATTTTTTAGTTATATAATAAAGTATATATACTTGTACTTTAATCCATATTACTTGACATGGTCATATAGTCAATCTTCTTAAGTACCATAACTATTGCCAAGTAAATATATTGTTGTTGTATTGTCTCAACTCTGTCCATAGACGATCACACAAGATATTGGTCTTATAGGTTGAAACAAAACGATTGTGGTGTATTTGGGTACCCTCGTCATTTCAAGTTTCAAAAGTATAGGTTCACAATAAGACATTTATTTGAAATTTATACATATTAGATTGCGAACCTATGTTTTAAGTTTGCAAACCTTGAAGAGAAAGAAATATTTCTGAACTCGTCTTGGTTTGAGTTGAGGAACCCATGTTTTGAGTCGCGAACCTAGTGTAGAAAGAAAGATTCCTGAAGCAAAACTTATTTAAGTTCGCGAACCTAGTTTTTGAGTTTTCGAAACTTAATTAGAAAAGATTCTCCTGACATTTTTCTAATTGAGTTCTAAAATTCCAGGTTCGTAAATATGAAAGTGCAAAACGTCCAGAAACTTCTTTCGAGAATTTTTGTACTTTCTGTAACACTCGCACTTTTAGCATGGCATATGTTAATTCATAGATGCATCATTTGAATGAGATTAAGCGTCATCTCAAGATAATTTTGCGTGCTAAGAGGAATATTGGCTAATGGACAATATTGCACCATCATGGTGCATTATGCAGGTTACACTGTCCTAGAGATAATATCGCATTGTCATAGTGCATCACGTCAGTGGTGGATTCCCAAGGAAAATGTTGCACCATCATGGCGCACCACTTCAGTGGGTGACTGACGAGAGCAATGTTTCAGCATGATGACGCATTATTCAAGTTTATCGTCGGGCCAAAACTGGATTTTGCACCACTATGGCGCAATACTCGGGATGCATGGAAAAACGACCATGAATAGTGAAGCAAGCATGTCAACTGGTCCCTAACTTTTAGTTGTAAAATTGCCGATAAGACATATATGCAGGTGTACTTGGTTGAAGATTCATATAGCGTAGATGCACTAGTAAGATTCAAAGATTAGTCGGTAAAGCCTTTATCATGTGAAAGCATCATTATGGTGTGTCACTTACTCGAGAGAGCTTTTTGATGCTTAGGCATCGGTATTCCGGCGTTGAGAAACTAAGGATGCACCACCGCGGTGCAAAATGAAGGAAATTCCAATGATACACATTCTTGCTTATCATTCGCAAAAGGCCATTTAGCGTAAGCTTGGAATTTGGCTTTGCAATACGAGATGGATTTAATTGCTTGTCCCAAAGACTTATGAATCACAGTTCGTGCTTCATCTCTTCTTTGTAAGGTATGTAGGCAGCCGCAATTAGTTGCATCATTACTGATTCATCATTTTGTCGCTCATCTAACAGGGGATATGATTGCGATATTTTGGTAACTCGTATCATCTGGCTCGGTATTGCAATGAAAGATGTGATTGTTTCCATGCTTGATAGGGTAGTTACATTCCTTGGATGCTCATGAGCCTGACTGATACACCCTTAGCTCGAGGAAGACCAGTGCATGCTTTTTGCTCAATGCTGAAGCGAACTAAGACAACGAAAATAAGCTTGCAATAATTTATGTGCAAGTCCAAGTCATCAATTATGCCTGGACGGTACTCGAAATCCAATAATGCATACCAAGATGTATCAGCACCATCCTTTAAGGCATTACACCCTTCGCAGAACAATAGTAAGTTAGAACGATGAGAAGTTAAGTATGGAAATACACTTAAGGCAACATGCTCGCAAAACATGCTTGCAAAGGAAAATGGACATGCATTTTCCTGGTGCAATCCTCGGGTTTTTCCTACGATGGTCTCCTCATCAAAAACAAGCCTTAAATCTCAATTAAAACAACTGACTCATCCAATCCTTGATAGATGATGAATCTCTAATTAATTAAAAACTCGCTAAGATCATAAAATTTATTTATAACCATGAAAATAACTCAGATAAATACAAAACTACATTTTTCTAGTTCTTATTTGCTTTGATACACATTACAAAATACTTTTGATCTAAATGGATGACCAAGTTCAGTGATATTTGTTTAGTTACGAGAAAAAGATCTTGATTTCAATTAATTGATGCATGGCGTTTTAGTCTAATGTAATTTTGATAACTGTTGTTGTATATACTTTTTTTCTTCTGTTGATTGTAACATCAAACTAATAGTGAGAATTTTCTGCAGGAATTGCTCAGCTACCACAATCGTAGTAATGTCACAACTTTTGGGAATAACTATTGTTTTAGTGGCGATACATAGAGCATCCTTATGGTAGTTAGAACAACAATACACAATAGAAAAAAAAATCTGACTCACAATCCTAGTCAATTTCATCACTAAAAGATCAAGACACAATGGTGTTTGTGGCACATGATCAAAATAAGAAACCTACTGCAATCCATTCAGCATCATACAATGCATTATATTGCCAACGGTATTTATCATCTTTTAAATGGACTTACTTGGAAGGAGGGTATTTAAATTAGTTCACAGAGAATCCCTAAATATAGTGAATTTTAATGTTCTTATATTAAGTGAATGAGAAAAACCTCTTGTTGCAAAAAACAAAAAAAAATATAAAAGTGGACAAAAATAAAATACTTACTAGAGGAAACTGGAAATTAATACACACTAGTTACAAAACAAACTGCTTTCAATAATAGCCAAAAAATATGACTATCAACAAAAATACAGGTAGACACCGTATCACAACGCTACTTACATGATAAAATAAAAACAAAACAATACAAAAAAAAAAAAAAAAACAATTGGGCCTCAACAAATTGAGGCTCTAGGCAACAGCCTAGCTGGCCTAGGCCATAAGACGATCTGCATCATCAATCTAAACACAAAGGACTATTTGGAAGGGATTCATATGATTCAGACAGAGTTTGAATCCTATAAATGCTTTAGTGATGCGCATATTGCGAGCTAATCACCTTCTTTATTACAATATCTGCTTGTTTGTTTGTTTTGATTTTTGGTGGAACCTCGTTACCTGAAAGGTGCCTCTCAATCCCTGTGCAAAACCGGAAAAGGGGCCTTCAAGTTCTACTTCATGTCATTGGGAACAACACTACTTAGCAGGACACATGTTTGTTGTACAAGAGGCTCTAAGTTGGTTGTCTACTGAAGACCAAGGTTTTCCCAAGAACGAAAAGTATCAACGAGAACTCGCCAAGGAAAACTGTGCTGATTAGTTTCCGGTCTACCGTCCATCCGTATAAGGTCACTCCAGCTGGATTGGACTGCAAATACATTACTGCATAACAAAAGTTTAAAGAAAGTTAACTTTGTCTAATGCAGAAAGAATAAAGAGTTATAATCACATAAATGCGGAGAGAATACATTCTTAATTATAATCACCTAACTGTTCGAATTAAAGAATTTGCGAGAATTACTGAAAAACGAGAGAGCAAGTAAGGGAACCATGTTATAAAAGCTCATGCAAAGACACTAATCAGGACATGATCAGCAATAATACACATACAATATATTAATAATCAGAGCATTTATTCACATACCAAACGCTTGTCTCTTGTTGTATGAAGAAGCCATCTGTGTATAACTTGGTGGTCCAATAATGCCATCCCACGACTCCAAATCGCTTCCGGAGAAGACGACAGGTATTGTTCTTATCGGATTAACAAGTGTCTCAAAGTTGCCTATACTGTTCGAGCCTCTCATGCGAGATGCATCTGATGAATTACTTGTTAATAAGGCATGCCATTGACTAGCAACGGATGCAACTCGTTGTGCTCTATGAGAGATCTTTGCAGCTGCATGTAAGCAAATTCCTACGCTAACAATTTGAACAAAGGAGCTGACCTGGAACCATACACAAACATGGCCTTCAAAAAGCTGAAGCTAATGAATCCAAATGTGTGTCCAGGCATGGATCAAGGAATTTGCTAGGACCCCGGATCAAAATAAGTCCTTATAACATTTACATAAAGAGATGTTGCCAAGATAAAACTTACTGCGAAATCCCCTCCATTGAGGAGAGTGATAATTTGATGATAGCCAATAGTTTGGAAGAGAGTCAGCACTTGACTAGATGTCACAACCAGGAATTCCAAAAGAAGAAAGATCCGGAATCTGTGGCTTATTTTAGAGAGATAGTGCCTTAACCGAAGATGTTCTTCAATAAGTGTAATAACATCTGAATCACTTTCCAAAAGCTTATTGTAATCAGCAAAGTGGATAACTTGAAGATTGCAGACTAAATAGAACAAAACACTGGCCGACAGAGAGATTATTGTAGAATAAGTCCACGAGGAAAGCAAAGCAAACATTATAGCAACTGAGATCCACCATGAATCATGGCCAACATGTATAACTCGGGTAACTTCACGGATTGTCTTCAAAAGAAAGCAAGGTAACATCCACATAAAAAGCAAGCGGAAGAATCCCTAATGCAAATGAAATACCAACACGAAAGTTTCCTCAATTAGAACTGTACAAGCCACATTTTTCCATTCTAGTTAATCACAACATAAGCGATGTAAGATAATCCTAATTCAAACTTTTAATGCCCAATTAAGATACTCACCCCATCACAAAATTCATAACCCATATACTAGTTTAAGATGCAAAAGCGTCAGAATGCTCGCACATTTGGAGCACGTAATGCCCTCTAGACCATATATGTCAGGCATTCACCCCATCCGCGTGCACCACAGCAATATCTTAATGACTAAGCACGGTGGCGGCAACTAGACACAAACTTGGTCTTTACTTACCCATCAATTTTCATGTGGAAATTGACTCACCAAGTTCTTCATCAATCAAGAACAACAAAATAGATTCAAAACAAAATCTAGACCCAAATTGTTTTAGCAGGAACCTTAAGAAAATAGACTCAAAACAAAATTAGCAGGGATATATAAAACAAATACTTCTTTTACCTGAATCATCTGGATGTATTGTTTCCGGAATTTGCCCATATGCCCATGACACCGATCGACAAACAGGAATTTCCGAATCCCATGTTTCCTCAGATTATGAGAAACACAAAGTAAAGAAATGGCAGAAAGAAGAGATTTAGAAGCTAAAATATCAAGTTCAAATTTATTGATTTGATATTTTTCACAACCTGAACAAGCAGGAAGAAGTAAAATTGAAACTGGTATTGAAATACCAATAATTACAAATGTAAACAAAGATATTATGATCCCTAATAGTGAAGATTGATGAAAACCAAATATGAATAAGAAATTGTTTAGTTTCTTGAGGTTTTCTTCTAATTCTTCTTCTTCTTTTGTATCACTTGATAATCCTTCTTCTTCTTCTTTTAGTAGGATCATGTGTTGGTTTGGGTCCATTAATGGAACCACTAGGACTGTTGTAGTGAATGGTTCTTCTGTAAAAACTGTGTTATGTTGATTGTTGATCAGCCATGAATTCTAGAGACAGAAAGTTGTAGAGGTATTGGGAATTTGGGATAGTTGGAAACAGTAAAAGGAAACATGTTGACTCAAATTGGCATAAATTAATGTGCCTGACAGTATCCTTGCACAACTACCACACAACTATATTATTTTAGAAGGCTATTATTCACACGTCACACTCTAATAGAGGGGTTTCATTTGAATTCTTAGTGTCCAAAAAAATGGTTATGGGTTATCCTAACACCAAAACAAAATGACTAGATTATCCTTAAACTAAAATTAAAACTTAAAAACCTAATCTTTTCTATTTTAATTCAACAAAAAAAACTGCTCCTCTTCATCTTTCTTCTCTTCCTCTGCTCCAAGCATCTCAAGAATCACAATTTCAAACTCCACAACAACAACCCATGGTGTATGTTAGGTAATAATCGTTCAAACCCATCTTTGTTTACTCTTTTTTGTGCTTAAAATAGGCTAGATTGAATGAAATCGGAGTAAAATTAGGTTTCAGTTATTCATCTGCTCGTGTTACGTCTGGATTCGGGTCTAGGTTTGAAATTGAAGAACTTACGTCTAGGCTGAATTCAATCCAACCGTAAAATAGGATCTGCATGTAGTCTTACGTCTAGGTTTTGTTTGAATCAAACCGTCCAATGTTGTATTACGTCTAGGTTAGTTTACTAAATTTTCCTTTTGTAAACCTAGACGTAATTTCAATTTTACGGTTTGTATTTCTATAGGATCAACCTAGACGTAATTCTTCCTGTATGTTTTATGGAAGAAGTTTCAAATTGGATTACGTCTAGGTTCGTGGTGCAACTTTACCAGACGTAATCTTCTACGTCTAGGTTCGCTAAGTAACTTTTCCAGACATAACCTCTTACGTCCAGGTTCGCAAAATAAATTTTCCAGACATAATATACTACGTCTAGGTTCGTGAATTTTTTTCAGACGTATTCTCCCACGTCTGGGTTTTTGAAGTGTTTTTTCAGAGGCTAACCTAACCTAGACGTAAAACTATTTACGGCTGGGTTTGGATGACAAATCTAACCTAGACGTAATTCAGGTTTTGTCCTATTGGAAACCAGTTACGATTTGGAGTTCTTCCAAACCCAGATGTAAAATTGAATTACGGTTGGCAAAGAAGCTCAACCCAACCGTAATTTTCCATGATAGTCTAAAAATCTCAAACTTTTTACGTACTTAAGCTAGTTTTGAGTGAAATTGAACCCATGGGAGATAGTTTAGAGGTGTACATGTTGATTTTCAACCATTGGTTCTTCACTTTGTTGATTTATTTCTTCAATTGTTGATTTATTTCTTCAATTGGTTGAGATTCATCATCACTTTGTGTTAAACCCTCTCTACCATCTAACAAAATTCATCTTCTTAATTTAATTATTATCTAATTAAATTAAAATTACTACATAAGGGTTGTTTGGTTATTACAAAATTATTTGAGATAAAGGATTTTTGATATTACTTGTGGATAATCCATTTTTATCTTATTAGGTGACGCCCCTCTAATGAAATGTGAGACTCTAATAATAGTCTTCTTATTTTATTTGCTCACCAACATTTTATCGTGTACCTATCGTGCTACACTAGTTTGTCGCATGGGAAAATGTAATATTTTTTTTTTTTATTTTCAGAAGCGTGGGAAATGTAATTCAAGAAGGTATATTCATTGAGTGTTAATAGACCGATCGAGATTTTCTACCGCGATTTGCACCGAGTGCAATCGGATGGACAGAGTTGATCGTGCAATGCATTGGGATGGTGGTGGGGCAGGAGTGGGCCCCACCACCCACTCACACAAAGCTCTCTCGGTAGTCGGTACTCTCGGTTCTTCTTTCTTCGGTTGATTAATCATTTTCGATATTCATTAAAAGACTAATTATCACTAATATGGAAGTAGCATGCTCTTTCCTGGCATTAGCTCCGGATTTATTTCTGGATAAAGCCAAATTAATAAAAGACAGAGCGGTAAAATCCCAATTTAAATGACATCTAAAGTGTTTAACCTTTTTGGCTAAAATGTCTGCCGCCAATTTGGGAATTAAAGAGATATCTAGACCAACAGTTGTTTTCTTTTTATGGAAGATGGTATTACTTGATTTTGCCCAGATATGGAAGATGGTATCCATTAAGATAAGGGAAAATAATCGTTTGATCCTTTTTTAGATGGACCCATGTCTGTTTAGTCCTTTGTTCAAACACCTTTACTGTTTGGTCCATAAATATTTAAAAATATTTAATGGACAAAAGTACCCTTCCAGGTTAATTTCTACTTATTTTTTGTAGCAGTTCATTCGTCAAAATGAACTCCTGTTAATTTCTAGTTATTTTTTTAGAAATCACTTTAAACCAGAGTTCATTCCAGAAATGAACTCCATATAAAAACCTTAGAAAACCAGAGTTCATTCCAGAAATGAACTCCATATGAAAACTTAATAAAACAGAGTTCATTCCAGAAATGAACTCCATATAAAACATAAAAAAACCTGAGTTCATTCTAGAAATGAACCCCATGTAAAAACCTAAGAAAACAGAGTTCATTACAGAAATGAACTCCATATAAAAAACCTAAAAAACCATAGTTCATTCCCAGAAATGAACTCCATATAAAACATAAAAAACAGAGTTCATTCCAGAAATGAACTCCTTATAAAAATCTAAAAAAAAATAGTTCATTCCAGAAATGAACTCCGTATAAAAACCTAAAAAAACAGAGTTCATTCTTTACATGAACACACACAAAAAAAACCATAAAAATCAGAGTTCATTCGTAGAAATGAACTGCAGTAGCATCATCTTCGTTGTCTTCAAACAGCAGCAACAGCAGATCCATCAAAAAACATCAAATTCAAGATCTTCAACACGAGCAGCAAACATCAAAAAATCAAGATCTATCGTCTTCATCGTCATCTTCAACATAAATCTATCGTCGTCTTCATCATTTTCATCGTTTTCATCATCATCTTCAAAAAGAAAACAGAGTTCATTTCAAGAATGAACTGCATTAAAATTCATCATCTTCAACAATAGCAGCAGCAGCGATGAAGAAAAACATAAATCTATCTTCATCAAGAAAAAACATCAAAAACTTCATCACAAACCAGAGTTCATTCCTGAAATGAACTCCGTCATCTTCATCTTTTTCATCAGCAGCAGCAACTCATCTTCATCGTCTTCATCCTCTCCAGCATCAGCAACAACAGACGAAAAAACATCAAAATATTCATCACAAACCAGAGTTCATTCCAGAAATGAACTCCGTCATCTTCATCTTATTTTGTAGATCCGAAACTTTCCCAAGCATGTAAGATGATAAAGGTTCATCATCATCATAAATAGCAGGAGAATCTTCATCTTCTTCGTTTCAATCTTCATCTTCTTTGACAGCAGCAGAAAAAGTTAAAATCAAATCTTGAAATCAATCTTTGTAAATCTCTGTAATCAAATCAATTTTCATCATCTCCGTCTTCATCATCTTCGTTTTCAATCTTCATCATCTTCGTCTTCATCTTTCGTTTCAAAGAGAAAAAAAACCCTAAAAAAATTGCAGTAGCAGGGAGAAAAAAGAGAGACTGAGAGGAGAGAGAGAGGAGAGAGAGAGGAGAGAGAAATGATTTCTTTTCTTACCTTTTGACTATATATATATGGTCCTTATCTAAAAGGATATTTCTGCCACTACAAGATGAAAATTGCATCATCCGTGACGTCATCCTAGGAACAAACTATAATTTTTAGGACCAAACTATAATTTATATTACCAAATAGGACCAAACAGACAATTGATTAGGTCGATTAGACTAGACTCTCTCTAATATATTGTTTGTAGGACCAATTGGTATTTCCTACTTAAGATAATCCAAAAGATTTCTGCAATCTCCTTTAATGTTGCAATGGTTGAGGTTATGCTCCTTAGCCCAGTTGGTTGCCTACAACAATTTTATTGCTTCTGCTTTTTCCTTTGGTTTTGTTATGGAGGGTCCTATTTTTCCTTGTTCAAAATCACATGCATCAACTCTAAAAATTGTATATAGCAAAACTAGCTAGTCTGTTACTAGAAATCCAAGCAACAGCATCAACGTTAATTTTATGTTGATTTATGTCTGGTAGATTCCATTCCTCTGTCATGTACCCTAGGCATAAAAGGCTAGCCTTACCCAAGATAGCCTCCTCCTAGCGTATTGGTGCCCCTTAATTGAGTGCCTTCCTTTATTAGTCAGGTGTGGGTAGTTAATTTAGTTGTGTAATAGATAATAGGTGGTTAGCTAAGATTTGTTATCCAATTAGGGTTATCTTCTTCTTTCAGTTGCATTTATATTGTAATAACCCTATCTATTATTGGCATTATGAAGTTAATAAACTTACAGTGAGGCTGTTACGGCAGAGTTAACCCTTTTCCGTTCAATTTCCATTATCTCTGCTTGTTACCTGTCCTAGATTAGTACAAGTGGTATTCAGAGCCGTTTTTTCCTATCACAACTCAATTTTTCATCATGGTTATTCCGTCTCGTAAGGGCTTGGATAAGACAAGCGCTAAACAACAATCTCAGATCGATAATATGGCTCTACAACTCAGTATGATGATGACCAAAGATGATTTTCACGGCATGATGCAAAGTAAATTTGAGTCTCAAATGCTGATTTTCAAAAATTATATGCAATCTCAGATGATATTTTTTCTTTCAAGACGATACTTTAAGAATGGTGACCCTAATGGAGCGCAAGGATTTCATTCTAGATTCATTGATGAAGCTGGGGGGACTCCGGTCACATCTCTCTCAGGAGGACGCGATCTTCATCACCATAAGCGCCTTCCAAAGATGGATTTTCCACGATTCGACGGTGATAATCCAAAGGGTTGGGTTCATAAGTGTGATATTACTTCTAGATGTATGATTTCGCGTAGTACAACAAAGCTAAGATGGAAGCGATGCACTTTGATGGCAAAGCAGGTAAATGGTTTGAGAATTTTCGCTTAAATAGACCACATATCACCTGGCATGAGCTATTAAAAATGTTTGTCTCAGATTTGAGAATCCAGCACATGAAAATATTGTGGGTTTGTTTAATAAATTAGCTCAACTAACAACTGTGAATGAGTATTTTGAGTAATTTGAATTTTTGAAGGCCTTATCGTTGAGCAGACACAAAAAATTTCCAGAGGATTATATCATTCAAAGTTTTATTGGGGGTTAAAAGAGGAGTTAAAAGAACCAGTCCTTATGTTTGGTCCAACTATACTATTACATGCATTTTCTCTAGCTAGAATGTAGGAAAAAACACGTATTCTACAACACAAATCTATTAAACCTACTCATAGGCTCTTAAGCAATTCATTTCCACTACTAAGCCTTTTCCTCCACAACCATTTACCCCAATACCCATCCCCATTCAACCATCACCCTCCACTTCACACATACTACCTAAATCTAGCCCGACATTCCCCATCAAAAGACTCACTCTAGAGGAAGTTCAAGCAAGAAACAAATGGATTATGTTACAATTGTGATGAAGTATACAGAAGAGGCTATTGTATAAGAAACAACACCTATGTTTGATGATTGCTTCAGAAACAAAAGAAAATTCTATTGAAGAGGAGGAACAGATTCATGCTACTGAGGAGGATTCACTTGTGGAAAGTGATAAGGAGATATCCTTACATGCTCTGACAGGTAATGTTTCTGGTGACACCATTCGGATTCCTGGATTCATTAACAAGAGAGCTATCTCAGTCCTCATAAACACTGGTAGTAACCATAGTTTTATTGACTGTGAAGTGGCAAAAAAGTCTCAGTTATTCAATTGATCCAACTGTTATTATGTTAGTGATTGTGGCAAATGGGGATAAAACTATCAGTATCGGGGTCTGCTCTAACTTGGATTGGACTATGCAGAGTCACAAGTGTTGTGGTAATTTAAGCTTACTACCTTAGGAGGTTGTGATTTAGTCGTGGAAGCTGATTGGCTAAGGAAACTAGGGGATGCGGTTTTCAATTTATTTAATTAAGTTATGTATTTCCTTCAACCACAATGGAAAGAAATTTACACTTACTAGTGCTTAAGAGAAATCTTCCTTAAGCATGATGAGTGGAAGTGCAGTTAAGAAATTTTTCCAAAAAACACACTCATGGCTTCTTTAGCCAGTTATTCTCCATTTCCACATCCACTAACCAATATATTCCTTAACCTCCTATTTCAGACCTTCTACAACAATAATGTTTTCTCTAAGCCAAAAACCCTTCCCCCACAAAGAAGTTTAGACCACTCAAAACCATTCAAACCAAATTCTGAACCAGTTAACATGAAACCATACAAGTGTCCTTATATTCATAAATCTGTAATGGAAAACTTAGTCAAAGACGTGCCACAATATGGTATAATTCAACCAAGTCACAGTCCTTTTGCAGCTCCCATACTTCTTGTCTATAAAAAGGACAATACATGGAGATTCTATGTAGACTATAGAAGACTTAATAACATGTAAAGGACAAGTTTCCCATTCCAATTATAAATGAGTTATTTGATGAATTGCA
Organism: Papaver somniferum; assembly: GCF_003573695.1. NCBI lineage: Eukaryota > Viridiplantae > Streptophyta > Magnoliopsida > Ranunculales > Papaveraceae > Papaver > Papaver somniferum. The sequence goes on along the minus strand of NC_039362.1, from coordinate 196,460,252 downwards.
AGGGAAAAACTTCTTCTCTAAGATTGATTTGAGGGCTGGGGATCACCAATCATGGTCACTTTTGTTGACATACAGTAGAACCTCTCTATATTAATACTTTTGGGCATCCACAAAATTATTAATATAGGGAGGTTATTAATATAGAGAAGTACTCATAGAAGATGTAAAATTTACGTTCAGTGTATGGGCAATGTATTTGTAGTTGTATTTAGATGATGTATATACATTTTTATAGTTCCAATATACAAGTGCATGCATATATCTTGGAATTTGTAGTTCCAAGAACCTTTAAGCATGCTCGACAAGTTGGAAATATTATGGATTCAACAAGGTGTCTATATTGATGAGATATGCATCCGCAAGTTAAAAGAACCTTTAAACATGCTCGACAAATTGGAAATATTATGGATTCAACAAGGTGTCTATGTTTATGAGATACGCATCCGCAAGTTAAAAGATGTTGTAGTAATCTAAAAAATTACTCTTTTTTCTTAAACAACTATGGATAAGTATTTTGTTTAGTCATAAATTTAATGTAACTAGATATATACTTTTTTAATATAATATTGATTATTACTATTTGGAGGTAAATTCTTTAAGGCGGAACTGGAAAAAATCATTAGTATTAAACTGGAGAGGGTATTACTATTTCTCACTGGCCTAAGTTGGGACCATAAATTTTATTAATATGTAGAGGTTATTAATATATGGAGGTTCTACTGTATACAAGACAGCTTCCAGAACTCAGCATGGTCACATTGAATTCAAAGTGATGCCATTTTCAAAATGCGGGGGTCTAACAACCACACCCAACAATTCGTTTGGAAATATGAGAGGACTCACTCCAATATACTTTCGAGAGAATTAACTAGACAGTCAGACTAAATCTAGATTAAAGCATATCAAAGAGTTTAATATCTCTAACTCTTAATTTAATCCGCAATCAGCAAATAGAAATCTGCGAGCCCGATTGAATATAAGAGGAGTTACTTGAACGGTACCAAGGACCAATGTTCAAGTGTCAATCAATGTAAATCAACAACCAAAGGTTGGATATTCTAATTGATTGATCTTAACGCACAACCTGTAATATTTCAATTATATAACAAAATATAATGCGAAAAATAAATAACACAGACACCAGAATTTTTTTAACGAGGAAACCGCAAATGCATAAAAACCTGGGGACCTAGTCCAGATTGAACACCACACTGTATTAAGCCGCTACATACACTAGCCTACTACCAATTAACTTCGAGATGGACTGTAGTTGAAGCCTAATCAATCTCACACTGATTCAAGGTACAATTGCATTCCTTACATCTCTGATCCCAGCAGGATACTATGCACTTGATTCCCTTAGTTGATCTCACCCACAACTGCTACGACCCAAAGTCGAAGACTTGATAGACAAATATGTCTCACACAGAAAAGTCTATAGGATTGAATAAATATATCTCCCAAAGAAATACCCAAGAGTTTTTGTTCCATCTTTCAATAAATCAAGGTGAACATGAACCAATTGATAACCCAGACTTATATTCCCAAAGAACATCATAGAATTATCAATAACCTCACAATAAACTTAATCGACTAGCAGAACAAGTTATTGTGGAATCACAAATGATGAGACGAAGTTTGTTTGTGATTACTTTTCTATCTTGCCTATCGGAGATATAAAATCTCGAGCCAATTATTTCAATTGCACTCAACACGATAGAAACAACAAGATCAGATCATGCAACTACAAAGATAATAGTTGGGTCTGTGAAGGGGGGGGGGGGGTACAACCACCACACCCAAATATTTCTCTTAGCAATCTTTATGGACAAACTCCAATATACTTTCTAGAGAATCAACTAGACAGTCAGACTCAATCTAGATAAAAAGTATATCAAAGAGTTTATATCTCAATCTCTCTATTTGATATATACTCAAGCAAATAGAAATCTGCGAGTCTTTATCAAATACTAGAGAGATAACTTGGATGGTACCAAAGACCAATATCCAAGTGTCAATCAATTTAAATCAACAAACAAAAGGTCGGATATTCTAATTGATTGAACAACGCACAACCAATGATATTTCAATTATATAACAAAATATAATGCGGAAAAGAAATAACACAGATACCAGAATTTTGTTAACGAGGAAACCGCAAATGCAGAAATACCCCAGGACCTAGTCAAGAATGAACATACACTGTATTAAGCCGCTACAGACAATAGGATACTCCAAATTAAGTTTGGTCTGGACTGTAGTTGAACCCCAATCAATCTCACACTGATCCAAGGTACAGTTATTCTCCTACGTCTCTGATCCCAACAGGATACTACGCACTTGATTCCCTTAGCTCACCCACAACTAAGAGTTGCTACGAACCAAAGTCTAAGACTTTAATAAACAAATCTTTATCACACAGAAAAATCTACGTTAATAGATAAATCCGTCTCCCACGAATATACCTACGAGTTTTGTTCCGTCTTTTGATAAATCAAGGTGAACAAGAACCAATTTATAGGATCAGAATCTCGCAATGATAATGTCTGAGCGAAATTATCAACAACACAACAAAATAGTGTCGCAGAATAATTTCAGAAATGATACGATAAACGACGTCAGCTAGAATCACGAGAAAGATGTGATAGTCCTGCGAAAATTAGAGAGCTTGCGAGATTAACATTTGTAAGGTTGCGAGAATGTCGCAGACCATATCCGAAAATAAAGGACAGATTAGCTGTCATTCACTATGTATTTCCTTATAAATAGTCATTCAAGTTGTAAAGAAAAGAGAGTGATCTTTTTGAGTAAGAAACAAGTAAATAGGAGAGAGAAAGTCTAGAGCAGAGGTCATTCTTTATTCCTTTATCTTTTCTTGTAAGAACATTCAAAGATTGATCAATAAAATTAAGAGTGTAAATCTAAAAATGAGTTGAGCAATAATGAAATCATATGAGGGGTGTAGTGTAGGATTTCCTGCAACTACATAATGGCGCTAGAAACAGGGACGATATTGAAGATTATTCTAGAAAAAATTGAAGATTAATATTGAGATTTATGAAGGTTTAGAGTGATTGATTAAGAATTTTACATAATTTCTTGCAATTTGTTAACATTGAAGAAATGGCTAGAAGAAGAAATACATCCGAACAACCGACTACCGTTAGAAGAAGCAAGAGAATTGCTGGGAGAGAAAGAAGTGAAATGGGAGAATCTACTAGAATGAGAAGTAATAGAGAAAATCAAATTCAACCACCAATTCAACAAACACTAGTACAAGGGAGGAATACAGATTATGATAGGGTAAGTATACACACTTGGCAATCAAATTCGGCAGAAGAAGTAGAAGAAGAGCAACAAACCAGAAACCATAGACAGGTAGAAAGAAATCAAGAAGCAGATGAAGGAATAATTCATGGAGATGAGGAAATTGGAGCGCTAGAAACGTTAAGACGAAGAATACATGAAGAAAGAAGAGATGAGGCAGAGGAACGTGCAAATCTAACAAGGCAAAATCATGAATTGAGGATGGAAAATATAAGACTACAAAATAGAAGATCGAGAAGTATTACAAAATCATATTCAAGATCGACTAGAAGAGAAATGAGGCGAAACTCACCCACAATTAATGGTGGAAACAATATTCAATAAGAAATATCAAATCCTAATGAAGAATATCGCGAAAATAGAGAAAGAGCTGATGATCGTTACGTTCCACAAAATGAAACTTTTGATGATGGGAAAAATGGTAGAAATCAAGAGAACGGACAACGTCAGGGACGAAATGACCAAGATGGCGAAGTAAATCAAGAGGAAGGAAGAAGAATTTTACATGAAAGAGAAACTCAAATAAATCAACAGATGATTGAAGAAGAAATTGAAAGACATTATGCTGAACAAGCACATTTAATTTACGAACCTGAAATATTGAGAACGGAAATGGAAGAACAAGAGCTTCAGAAGACAATTCGCCAGAACAATCACGACAATCGAGAAAGAAGGCGTACACAAAACCGGAATAACGGTAATATCAATGAAGAGTATGATAGAGTACAGAGGATGGCTGAAAGACAGCGAATGGAATTGATAAGAAATGAACAAAATCATGGAGGGGAAAATGAAAGTCATCATCATATGCGAATTCAAGATAGAAATGAGGAAGAGAATCGTAGAAGAAGACGAGATGAGGATAATGAAGAAGAAATGCAAAATTTCGCGAAAGAAGAAAGACATGAACGCAAAAAATGAGAGACTAAATTAAAAAGACCAATGGATCAAAATTCAGGAGTAAATAAACAAATCTTGAAAGAGTTAGAAGAAATGAGAGGAATGCTAAATAATAGAGGAGAAGTAGGCAGAAGACAATTGGATGAAGCAATAGAAGAAGCTGCGAAAACTCCATTTACAAGGGAAGTACAATTAGGAGGAATACCACCGAAATGCAATTTTCCCGCATTAACCAGCATTTTTGATGGAACAACTTGTGCAATGCAACACATTAAAGCCTATGTGAGGTGCATGTTGCAATGTAAAAATCATGATGCCGTATTGTGCAAATATTTCGCATCCAGCTTAACAGGAGAGGCGTTAAAATGGTTTGAAGGTCTACCAAAGAATACAATAACATCCTCCAATCATTTGCAGACTACATTCCTAAGGGCATATATAAGTAATAATTCTTCGCGACCTGGTATAGAAGATGTGTTTGGATTAAAACAAAGGATTGGCGAAAGTTTGAAACACCTGACTAAAAGATGGAGAACTATGTGTAGCGAAATGGTTGGACGTGTAGATGAGAGATATCTTATATTATCATTTATCAATGCTATGTTTGCAACAAACCTATTGTATGTCCAAATTTTCAGAGTCAAGAATACGATCAATCACAATGACTGAATTGCGATAACTTCAAGAAGAATACATTTCTCTAGAGGAAAGGCAAAATGAAATGGAATGATATCCAGTTGCGAACACCATCTCACAAACAGCGAATGCAAGCTTATTACCCAAGCTAATAAACACAGTAGCGAATACTTCGCAAGTACAACAAGAGAAGGTGACGGGTAACAATCAACAAAAACTAGTGGCTATGGGAAGCCGAGATCAAGAGGAGTATGAAAGAGAAAGAAATTTCTACAATCGTGGTGGAAATAACAAGATTCAAAGACTCGATCAACCACAATAAACTTATGGAGGTCAAAGACAAAACCATAATAGAGGACAAGGAGGTCACAAGGTAGTATGGGAAGAAATCAAGATGCCACCTCTAAATGCAAGTGTGGAGAAAATATGGGAAGCTATAATTTTGATGGAGAATATACCAACACCATGGAACATGGGAACGGAACCACCTCCAAACCATAGAAGCCATGAGTTTTGTTCTTATCATCATTTTCATGGACATACAACAAATGATTGCAGAAATGTAAAAATAATTATTTTGAGAATGATAGATCAAGAAAAACTAAACCACTTTTTGGTAGGGCACCCATAATCTCAACCATTGACACCACCACCAGAGCATCACAAAGTAAACACGATGAAAAAGAAGGAAACATTTTTCATAGAAGTTGGTGCAAAAGCAAAGAATCTATTCTGTCACTCTATCGTATATTCATATAAGACAATCGAAGATTTTCATGACAATGTTTTGAGTAGAGTGTTCGCAAGAGATAACGATAGAAGAGAAATTATGAATATTGTGAAAATATCTCCACTAGAGGAATGGCAGAAACAGATCATTTCTTTTACCGCAGAAGAGATTCCCGAAGGTGAAGAGGTGCATGACAATCCATTGGTAATAAAATTAGAAATTAATCCAAAACCGAAGGAAGATGAGGATGATGAAGCTGAAGATTCATGGGCAATTAATAAAATTCTAATCGATACTGGAAGCTCTGTGAACATCTTATTTTATCATACTTATAAAACTATGGGAGGAAGAGATGATGATCTTATACCATCAACATATAAGATATATGGTTTTAATGGTACTGCTAACAAGCCTAAATGGGAGGTTACTATGCGAATTCCATTGAAGGGAATATCTTCAGAAATCTTATTCTATGTCGTTGATGTAGAATCACCCTACAATACGTTAATTGGTCGACCTTGGCTACATGGGATTCTAGGTGTATCTTCAACTTTCCACCAGTGCATCAAATTCCCTCACCCAGTGGTGTAGGAATCATAAAGGGAGATTGGGTTGAAGGAAAGAAGTGTTACGAAACTGAGATAGAATCTTGCGAAGGAAGAGCAAACAAGAAGGAAAACTGGCGACACAAAATCAAAGATACACAGAGAAGTGAGAGGTTGATGGTGTATGCAATCAAAAGAAAAGGAGAAGAAATGTTGCGAAACTAATGCTAGCTCAGAATAAAAATGATGAATATACCACTACCAAGGAAGCAGTAGTAAAAAATAATAAAGAAGCAGAGGATGGAAAAGGTAATAAAAACAGGAAATGTATGAATGATTAAGTTGTTGCGACACTCTCGCAATAAGGAAAATTCTCAAGAATACATTTTATTAAATGACAAAATTGAGATTGCGAAATGCAAATACAATATGATGATGTACGAGACTCTCGCAGAGATAATGAATTTTACAGAAAATAATCAGAGAAAAATGACAAAAGAGAAAGAGGTGAACCTTTATGGCGTACATCCTACACCGCCACCGGAACCTGAGTCATGGAGATTTGGGATCAATAAAGCCCATCCGGGAGAGCCACCTTGGATTCTCATCTTAACCATATGACTTAGGTTGGGCGACTAAGGTAATAAGGACTCTCCCAAGGAGTGCAGATCTGATCAAGACGCCGAGGTACACGGTTGATAGACACATTTTTGTGTCTAATTTGTCCTCAATGTTATGTATTGTTAGACTCGATTAAATACTTATTGTGTTATTTTATGCTTTTGTATATGTTTTTGGAAAAATAAGCTCTTGCGGAGAAATTGGCTCGAAAAGTGGTGTTTTACACCCCAGGATAGAGACTAAAAACACCCCAGAAATGCGCCGGAGGAACCCAAAAAAATGCTGGAAACACCCCAAAAAAATTACTTAAGGCACCCCAAAGGACATGTGTTATTCAGACTCCAGCAACGAATAAGGGGAGACCACTGGATAAGGGGTGGCCTTCTTCACAAATTCAAAAAAATATTTTGGCGGGAAAATATTTCTTTTTACAGGCAGATTTTTCGATCGGATTTTGGAGGAGTTTTTGTGCGATTCAATCGGTGAAACTTCATGGGTAGATGTGATATGTCATAGAAAAGCTGGTATGGGTGTTTGTTTCGATCAAATTTGGATGGATAACTTGGTTTAATCCAAACAGTGAGTTGGAGGATAAACACAAACTTACACGAGTTTAAACGTGTACTGCTCGTGATTGGAAGACTTAATCAATATTCTGAAGCGTGAAGAAGGTATAAAAGGAAAGAAACACAGCTGAGAACACGTGAAAATCATAAAACAGGGAAGAAAATCTTCCCGAAAATATTTTTTATCACCCGAGTAAAGAGAGAATTATCTCGAGTTATGGGGAGATTTCTTGTGTTGTAGGTGTATAAAAAGGGTCTTGAGGCATCATAGAAGGGGTGTCGAGAGTCTGGGGGGCTGAGGAGAGCCAGAGAAGAAGAAATTCGAGTTTTCCCAAACTCGGTTTCTGCTGCTGCTACTGCTGATGAACATGAAGAACACGAAGAACGGACCATCCAAGACCGTCGTTTTCCAACAATAACAACGACTCACAGCCGTGGGTCGTACATCGAAGGAAGACTTATTTGCCAGCGTTTGCGACACAGAGCCGTGGGTCTTAGAGCAACAGTAACAATGACACATCCTCTGTATCGTCTTTTTTTTGGTTTGTAACAAATATAATTGTTACAAAACCCGATTTTGAATTATTTCTCCATTTTCATCATTTGTAAACACCCTTTGAGCAATAATAATGATTTTTGAGCGTGTTTCCAACATGATGAGCCTAATTATCCCACAACCAAAGCAATGAGGAAGTTATTTAAACATGAATAATTGGTAACTATTTTATTTTCTCTAATATTTAATTATAATTCACTCAATCACTGCTTTTGCAGAGTTTTAAATTGTTTGCGTAATTTTCCTAATCAATTGTGATTCAATTAGATAGGTTATGCTTTGTTTAGATAATCTATGCTTAAGGGATACAATTGATGTTTGAGAATTTCCTTGATTATTAGTGAGTTAAGATATAAAGGACTTAAAAGATAATTAGAGTTTTGGATTATTTACCATCATTAATTCATGTGTAATAGTGGAATCAGTGTCTTGGTTATTTTCTCATACCTCTCGCCCACTTTGTTAATATTTTTGTATATAATTTTATTAAATCTTTAAAATTTAATCTTCACAAGTCCGAGAGTTTGAACCTCATTACTACAACATCATTCAAAAATATTATCATTTTGGCGCCGCCGACGCGGATTTGTGCTTAGGTAGAATTTTTAGGAATTTTTTTTATTTCATTTCTTCTTTTTACGTTTCTTTGGGTGTGTCTTTGTATTACAGGTTTGAAGTTGGATACTAAAGACTTGGAATCAAAGTTTAAAGCCAAAAGAGAAGGAAAAAGACAAAGCAAAAAAAAAAGAGCGAAAGAAAAATTAAAAAAAAAAAAGAGAATTTATTTTATTTTTTTTAGAGACCTTCCATTTTTTTGTAATTTTTTTTTTATTATTTCTTTTCTTTTGCACTTTATTTAGACTTTGGACTTGGACAATTATATTTTTTTAAACCCTAAGGAAGGGTATATTAAATATAAAACTGTTTGCAGGGAAGGACGACGATTACAATATCGTCTCGGCCCCTCGGGTTCGCACATGACACAGGAGTCGTGGCCCGAGTCGACTTCAGCGGTTCTGCGCCCGTCTGGTACGGGAGGTAAGCTTTCGAAACACTCGTGAATCCCCTGTCAGCGGGTTTATTGTATGCCTTAAGGTGAATATATGTTGAGGATTTGAATACGGTTATTTTAATTTTCTAGTAAAGGGCAAGGCCTGGAAAAATTAAGATAAGGACTCGGATTTCATCATCGTTTCCTTCTTGCCCGCCATAGGAAAACGAAACCAAACGCGAACCTAAGCTTAAAATTTTGACTAGAACGAGACCTATATGGTAACGAGCTTAATAGGAAAGTCGTTCGAAAAATATTGGTTACTCTTTTGAGCATACTTTGAAGTTCATGATGGTTTCTACGAGATGAATGCGTGACTGCGCCGCCTTATAATACAGGTGAGACCTTGGGTATAAAAGCTCCTCGCAGCTTCCCTCGTCTCTATTCAACTTACTTAAACTCGGATTGATTCCAGAGTGGTTTGCTCAGATTGTAACGAATTCCTTTTCGAAATATTAGAAGCTGGTCTAGAAACAATCTAAGTGGAGCCATCATGCTTGTTGTTTGCTATATTTTATAGGTTTGATTTGGTCGAGTCAGCCTTGTTTGTGATTGTATAGAATTCCCTTGCGGTTAGGATGTCGAACTGGTATTATAATAGCCAATACAATGAGTATCCGACTGAGCATCTTGGACATTATCCTTTTTATGACCATAGTGTGAATAGTGATTGGGAATACGAAACTTTTGAAGGTTATGGTCCATACCATTGTGAGCCCAATTACTATCCATATACCCACAGGTCATACGAGCAAAACAATCCTTCTATTTCTCTAGAAGAGTCTCTCAAGAGTTTCAATGAGTCAACACAGAAGTTATTTATGAAAGAGACTTATAATATTCTTCTCCCAGAAGAGTCCATAAAGCGGTCAACTAAGATATCTCTAGAAGAGACCCTCAAGCAATTTACTGAGAGTAAAAATAGGATTGTGGAAAAACTTGCTCAGGATAGTCTTAATTTCCAGTGTAGTTTTCCCAATACCACCCTCGAAAATAAGGATAGTTTTTATTCACATAATCAAGATGACGAGGTTAGAATTGGTAACATTACTTGTTTTGATGAGGTTCGACCTTTTTCATGTTATTATAATAAAGACTGTGATGAGGATAGTATTGATGAAGAATCTGAAATATATAGGCATAGTGATGAGGAATCTGTTACTCCCAATGAGATCTTTAATGATAATATTATTTCTAGTTCAAATCCAAATAATTTTAATAATTATTCACCTATTCAAAAGGACGAGGATTTGACTAGAGATACCCCCGTTTTAGACGATGTAGTATTTCCTGTTTACAAAGTCGATAATGATTTAGAGGAAAGAGTTTACCCTGGGAATACTGTTTTAGAATCTAGTGATTTAGAAACACTAGTCTTAGAAGATGATAAACTCGTAGAAATGAGTGAGGATGAACCCAACTTAGAAGAATCAATTGACCATTTCCAGGAATCTGATGACCTAGAAATTAGGGAAGTTGTGACTAGTCTTTATAGAGACACAGAAAACTCTAAGTTTGGGGGTGATTATCATTCTCCGTGTTCTTTAACTCTTAGAAAGTTCCCTCGTGTAGGAATTGACATTTATGCCTCAACCATCTTACAAGATTATCTTCATACATGTTTTACCGAACCTAATGATGTCCAGAAAGAAGCTCAGTTGTTAGAGACCCATCCTCTGGTTGATGTGGTTAACCCATGCTATGATACCAAGATTGACTTTGTTTTCCCACCAAAAACTTTTCTTCTAATTGTGGGAACATATGATTTTCAGATGTGTCGGTATTTAAGTTTTGAGACTAAACCTAATTACTTTAGGATATTAGGGTCGACACATTTTCTTAAGAATGACCATTATTATGGTCAACTTTGTGAGTCAAATCTAATTGACTTAGAGGATCCCAAATTATTCAGGTTGTTGTTATGTGCTTCTAAATTTTTATTTGAGTTTTTACAGACTCTATGACCTAATAATTCGGATCTCACTTTTGAGGAGTTGCAGCCTAAAGAAATATATTTAGACCCTTTTATAGAACCTGAACCTGAACCACAATTAGATGTAGTTGTCTTAATCAGGAAACTAGGTAAGGGCATGCTAGTCTTGTTCATTTTCTTGGTTTACTGCAGTTTCCTTTGGTCAGCTTTATTTGGTTTTGAAGACTCATAGTTATTCCGGCTACTGCTATACGGTTCGAGTTGACTAATCCTTTCCTAAGTCTGGCTGAAGATTTTAAACTTAGCACTTCTTGGGAGGTAACCCATGCTCATGAAACATGGTAATATCTTTCCTTAACTCTTTTTCTTCAAGTGGTAACAGTTTCTCCTTGTTCATGCTTTTAAATTTTATCTTTAGAACATTGAGGACAATGTTAGATTTAAGTTTGGGGTGGGGAAGAACTTTTTAGTTGCACTTTTGAAACTTCTAGCGTCACATGGTATCCAGTTAGCTAAATTTACATACTGTTTCTCATCTAAAAGATAGAAATTGGAATGCTAGGGATAACAACCTTTTGAGACATTAGATAAAAAGACATTGAGATCCTTGAAATTCAGGAGAGAACTTGTTCCTTTTAGAGGGTAACCGTGATGGACCTAACCATACATGATGGAAAGGCAAGTAAGTCAGGAAATGCCAGAAAGACAAAGCAACCTCACAATGTAGTCTTAGTTACTGTTTGCGACTCTCTCTCAGTAGAAACTTATCATCATCAACAAGTGGAGCGATATCAAAATCTATGAAGAAAGTTGAAGACGTTTTAGGTTTAGAAGCAAAAATAGAAAAGAATAATTCAAAAATCAAAGTTGAAGTTATAAGAGCAAATGATATAAGTTGTTAGAATCCATGATACCAAGACATCACAAGTTGCGAAGATCCAAGTTTTGAAAGTCCTTCTCTCAAGGCCATGTAAATTGTTGTCTTGTAATTTTTGTTTCCAAAAAAAAAAAAAAAAGATGAAAAAAAAATGAAAAATGAAAAAAATCATCGTTACGTTTTGTTCAATAAGGCCAAAGGGAAGTATAAATTTATAACTCAAGGAAGAAATCGAAGAGAAGAGTTAATTTTCAAGGTTCTATGAGGTTCGATAGTTTATTATCAACAGTTGAAGACCGAAGAAGACGTTGTTTCTACTGAGCACTATGAGAGAGTCGAAGAAAGATACATTTGGTTGCTTTGTTAGTCCGCTTTCAATCCGGCACAAGATCTTTCTAGCACTGGTTTAACTCATCACACGTAATTAGTCCAGCTGTGTAGCAGATGTCCCTCTCATCTTTATCTCTCTCCTAATCTTATCCAGCTGTAAAGGAGCGGACGCATCTTACAATGTTTATCTAGCTGTGTAGCGGATATCTCTTTATCTAGCAGTGTTGCGGATGTGTCTCCCCTTTTCTTCAGTCATCTTTAGAGCTGACACCTTTAATTTCTCTGGCATTCTAGTTACTTGGAGATAGGTTGAGAATATGTATGTCCTCATAGCTCTTTGGATAATTGTGACCAATTAGAAGTAATGGTTTTGTGGGTACACCTCTGGTAAACCCTCCCGAGATTAACTCGATTTTATTTTTTATTAGTTTTGCTCGAGGACTAGCAAATAATAAGTTTGGGGGTATTTGATAGACACATTTTTGTGTCTAATTTGTCCTCAATGTTCTGTATTGTTAGACTCGATTAAATACTTATTGTGTTATTTTATGTTTTTGTAGATGTTTTTGGAAAAATAAGCTCTTGCGGAGAAATTGGCTCGAAAAGTGGTGTTTTACACCCCAGGATAGAGACTAAAAACACCTCAGAAATGCGCCGGAGGAACCCAGAAAAAATGCTGGAAACACCCCAGAAAAATTACTTAAGGCACCCCAAAGGACATGCGTTATCCGGACTCCAGCAACGGATAAGGGGCGACCACTGGATAAGGGGTGGCCTTCTTCACAAATTCAAAAAAATATTTTGGCGGGAAAATAGTTCTTTTCACAGGCAGATTTTTCGATCGGATTTTGGAGGAGTTTTTCTGTGATTCAATCGCTGAAACTTCATGGGTAGATGTGATATGTCATTGAAAAGCTGGTATGGGTGTTTGTTTCGATCAAATTTGGCTGGATAACTTGGTTTAATCCAAACAGTGAGTTGGAGGATAAACACAAACTTACACGAGTTTAAACGTGTACTGCTCGTGATTGGAAGACTTAATCAATATTCTGGAGCGTGAAGAAGGTATAAAAGGAAAGAAACACAACCGAGAACGCATGAAAATCATAAAACAAGGAAGAAAATCTTCCCGAAAATATTTTTTATCACCCGAGTAAAGAGAGGATTATCTCCAGTTATGGAGGAGATTTCTTGTGTTGTAGGTGTATAAAAAGGGTCTTGAGGTATCATAGAAGGGGTGTCGAGAGTCTGTGGGGATGAGGAGAGCCAGAGAAGAAGAAATTCGAGTTTTCCCAAACTCGGTTTCTGCTGCTGCTGCTGCTGATGAATATGAAGAACACGAAGAACAAACCATCCAAGACCGTCGTTTTCCAACAGTAACAACGACTCACAGCCGTGGGTCGTACATCAGAGGCAGACTTATTTGCCAGCGTTTGCGACACAGAGCCGTGGGTATTAGAGCAACAGTAACAGTGACACATCCTATGTATCGTCTTTTTTTTGGTTTGTAACAAATATAATTGTTACAAAACCCGGTTTTGAATTATTTCTCCATTTTCATCATCTGTTAACACCCTTTGAGCAATAATAATGATTTTTGATCATGTTTCCAATATGATGAGCGGCTAATTCTCCCATAACCAAGTCAATGAGGAAGCTATTTACACATGAATAATTGGTAACTATTTTATTTTCTCTAATATTTAATTATAATTCACTCAATCACTGCTTTTGCAGAGTTTTAAATTGTTTGCGTAATTTTCCTAATCAGTTGTGATTCAATTAGATAGGTTATGCTTTGTTTAGATAATCTATGCTTAAGGGATACAATTGATGTTTGAGAATTTGCTTGATTATTAGTGAGTTAAGATATAAAGGACTTAAAAGATAATTAGAGTTTTTGATTATTTACAATTATTAATTCATGTGTAATAGTGGAATCAGTGTCTTGGTTATTTTCTCATACCTCTCGCCCACTTTGTTAATATTTTTGTATATATATTTATTAAATCTTTAAATTTAATCTTCACAAGTCCGAGAGTTTGAACCTCATTACTACAACATATATCATTCAAAAATATTATCAACAGTTGAGTCAAGAGTGCCAGGGACGTTTGAAGCGTACTTTGCCATTCTTGACAAGTCTTGGTTTATACTGCACTCGGCCTGAAGAAAACCCCACTTAGGGTGCAGTCTCGTAACCATAAGCCATATAGGTAAAAGGGATAAGAGGCTGCGAAAACAACTGGTTGTTGTTAAGACTGGATGGGAGGAGCTAACCTTGTATGGTAGAAGTACGCCTCCTTGAAGGGGAAACCAGGGGGAGATAAGGGCGGAACCCTCCATTAGGGAGCTGATAAGTGTCTGAAGACGCAAATGTCATGAGGCTTTTTATTCGCAAGGGTATTAAGGCTTGTCATATTTGTGCAACAATCTTGATGAGGCAATAATACAAAAGAAAAAGATAAGACGAGATCAATGGGTTTTCGCATGAAAGTGCGAAGACGTCCTGCGATTTAGTCGCAAGACAACAATGTCATGGGGCTTTATTTTCGCAAGAATATTTAGGCCTGTCATGTTGTCGCAACATTCCTGAAGAGTCCACCATACAAAAAAAAAAGTTAAGGCAAGATCAATGGGTTTTTGCATGAAAGTGCAAGGACGTCCTGCGATTTTGTCGCAATGACAAGAGGTGGAATAATAAGACCTTTAATTAGGAAGGCAAAATAAGACCACACAAGAATGAGATTTTGAAAAGAATCAAAATTCACTTCGCATAAGATAGCGAAATTATACATAATTAACCGCGAAATTGAGGCATAAAATAAGAAAAATTTATAAAATCTCTCACTTGGATACAAATAATAGAGGCAAGTATGGGAATCAATGAAATTAGAAAACGTTATTTGTCTCCATATGATAGATTTACTCAAAGAATCAAAAATTAATGATTATATTGATTAATTGTATTGCAAGGAAGAATTGTTTTAATGAATGCAGGTCAAAATGAAAGAAACACAAATATACAGAAAGAAGGAATAAATGTACAAGTATTACAGAGAATCAAAGAAAGAAACAAAGACTACTTCTTAGTTGATCCTTCATTATCTTCATCAGACTTGTTCCCTTCTTCGTCTGCGTCAGAATTTTCATCACCATCAGATTCTTCATCATCAGCTTCCCTATCAGAAATAATCAGACTGGGAGTATTCTGTGGGATCGCTTCCAAGAGACAAGGATAATTAGAATGAGGCATATTATGATCGTCACAAACCATTTGGATAGTTTGATTGCGAAAATGCATAGCATCATTCTTAAAATTCGCAACAGTGATCTTGATTTGATTATTTAATATAGAATACTTGTCGTTGCGAGAAGAAAGATTCTTTGCGAGTTCCTCCTTTTAAGCTTCCAGTTCCTCAATGTTTTCACGATATCTACTTTCAGAATCTGCGAGCAAAAGACAATCAATTATTAACTTGATGAAAATTCATAAGAAGCAGAAGATTAGTAAAAAAGAGCAGTTAGTAACCTTCGCTGTCAGAAATCATATCTGTAATCAAGGCTGTATGCTCAACTTGGAGACTAACATTTACACCTAAATATTTTCTGAATCATCTAAGATTTTCGCATCCCAAACAAATTCATCCTCATTACTTATAAGAAGACGAGAACGAATTTGGTTTTCCCTTTCGCAGAGCTCGATGTTCTTGCGGTTAGCTTAATCTCGTTCAAGTTGAACTTCAAGAAGAGTCTCTTGGAATTTCGCCAAAGCCTTAGCACCTTGATCAGAGATGCAATCTTTATCATCTATGAGACCGCTAATTTTGGTTCTTAATTCATTGGTTTTCTCTTTAAATCAAGAAAGAGACGCTTAAATCGGTTGGCTAAGCCTAAACTAGATCTATGATCAATTTCTAAGAGGCGAAATTTAGATCTAAGCTCATTCAGAGAAAGAGATGAAATTCTATCATTTGAGAAACTATTTAAGGAATTATTAAGACGCTCAAGAAGGGTATCATTATCCAAGGCATTA
The DNA here is from genome assembly GCF_003573695.1 of Papaver somniferum. Lineage (NCBI taxonomy): Eukaryota > Viridiplantae > Streptophyta > Magnoliopsida > Ranunculales > Papaveraceae > Papaver > Papaver somniferum. The sequence goes on along the minus strand of NC_039362.1, from coordinate 196,444,144 downwards.
GGAAATGAACGAAGAAGGGTAGCTTCATTAGAAATACCATAAATGTCTGCAAAAAGGATCATTTAAATAAGATAAAACAACAGGATGAATGAATGAAGGGAAAAGTGAAAAGTAACATACCGTAAAGCTGATTATTAGCTTGCTGAAGACTAGAGATTTTGTTCTTATACGAAGAAGAATCAATTTCTAGTTGTCTATTTTTATCGCGAAGACCTTTAACTTCAGCTTCCAATTCTTCATTCTTTGTGCGAAATTGAAGATTCTTCTTTTCAAGATTTTCGCTTCTCCTCTCTAGATCTGAGGCAACATCGAAAGAAGCTTCTCCAGCCTGCGATAAAATATAAAAAATATTAATATAGAAAGAGATTTTGAGTTATGATAATGAAGAAGTAAAAGGATGAAAGTATACCAGACTATTAAGAGAATGCAAGAAGTCGGGAGTCACTGATCTAGAAACTCCACGAAGAGAACTATCACCATCTAATAAAGGGATATCGCAAATTTTGTAGCGAGAGATTTGCAGGTATTAGCGAATTGGTTATCTCCCATTCCTTGCAGAGAATCATAAAAGAGGCCAGAGAGCTTAGCCATAGAAGATTCAGGTGGAAAATCTTCACTTGCGGCAAGGTCATCATTATCCTCATCATCCTTGTCACTTTCGGAATTTTCATGAGAAGGAATATTTGAAGGAGAAGAAGAATAGACTTTCCTTTTCTTTGAAGGAGGACCAATTTATTTTTCCCCGCGAAGAGCACCTTATCCTTTATCACCAGTCTTCACAACATCGGCAGGTTCTTCTATTTCAGCAATAATCTTCACACACAGATAGAAATAAGAAATGGAAGCAACGGTATACTGTTTAAAATCATAAGAGAATATTTCTTACCTCATCTGTGTATGAGCGAAAAGCTAACAGAGTACTAGCTTTCCCAGTCCTGTTATAACTATCTTTCAGTTTTTGGATCTGCAGAATGTCGCAAGAGTTAGCGAACAAAATAATAAAGACAAATAAAGAAATACAAAGTGATCTAAACGGGAAGAAACATACCTCTTTCTCCTTCTCGGGCCAAGAGAAAACCCAAGGTTGATAAGCAGCGAGATGTGCAGGAAGAACATTTGACCCAGCAATGTAAGGTCCTTTTAGCATTAAAGGAAAAACACACCATTTATCATCTTTGGATTGGCGAGGAGTTGTGTTCTTACCAGAATGCCAGTCAATGTCTTGCATGAGAATTTTAGCTTTATCAATGTTATCTTTCCTTTTTAAGCGAATACCCCAGCGAGTATTCTCTTTCTTCATGGAGATCAGTTCATAGTTCTCAAAGAAACTCGCTACTGTATATTTCTCAGCAATTATCTCTAGGTCTGCGAATTTAGGATCCCTAAGTTCTTTGGAGTACAGAGATCCTTTACCAGCACCACGGTTAGCGAAATCTAGCATTATACGGATGCAGTCCCCACTCAGTTGGAAGATAGCTCGCGAAAATCCCGATTGAGCAAGAATTTCATAGAATAGAGGAAGATCTGGGTCATAAAGAGGAATGGGGAGACCTGCGAGAATCTGACCAAGCGAAATTATGATTGATTGATCATCACAATACTGATCACCATGAATGGTAGAGAGTGTGAAACCTTTCTCAGCAAGATCTTTTTGGACATCTTTTAAATTCTTCTCATGTCTATGACCACTTGGAGGCATATTTTAATATAGAGGATGGGAATGAATAAAAAGTAAGAAGATTGAAGGGGGGAAAATTACAGTAGAAGAACTTGCAGAAGAATAACAGAGTTGCAGAGATGAGAGAATAAAAAGAGAAGAGAAAGTAAAAAGAAAGTGGAAAGAAGAGTAAGAAGAGTATATAAAGGAGATTTTTTTTACTCGAAGAAATAAACTCCATTAAGAAGAAAAGACGTGAGCGGTTGAAAAGCAGCGGTTACAGAAGGCGTGTCAAGAAACAGATGGAAGAAAGAATACGTGTGATAAATGCAGAATATGAAGAGATGAACAGCTGCGGCATTTCTCACATAATTCTCTACTTTGCAGAGAAGATATGAGAAGAGGCAAGATGTAGGATCAGAATCTCGCAACGATAATGTTTCAGCGAAATTATCAACAACACAACACAACAGTGTCGCAGAATAATTTCAGAAATGATACGATAAACGACGTCAGCTAGAATCACGAGAAATATGTGATAGTCCAGCGAAAATTAGAGAGCTTGCGAGATTAACATTTGTAAGGTTGCGAGAATGTCGCAGACCATATCCGAAAATAAAGGACAGATTAGATGTCATCCACTATGTATTTCCCTATAAATAGTCGTTCAAGTTGTAAAGAAAAGAGAGATATATTTTTGAGTAAGAAACAAGTAAATAGGAGAGAGAAAGTCTAGAGCAAAGGTCATTCTTGATTCCTTTATCTTTTCTTGTAAGAACATTCAAAGATTGATCAATAAAATTAAGAGTGTAAATCTAAAAATGAGTTGAGCAATAATGAAATCATATGAGGGGTGTAGTGTAGGATTTCGTGCAACTACACAATTGATAAACCAGACTTATATTCCCGAAGAACATCCTAGTATTATCAATCACCTCACAATAATCTTAATCGACGCAACGAAAAAAGATATTGTGGAATCACAAACGATGAGACGAAGTGTTTGTGATTACTTTTATATCTTGCCTATCGGAGATATCAATCTGAAGCCAGTTATTACAATTTTACTCGTACGATAGAAACGGCAAGATCAGATCACACAACTACGAGAAAGTAGTATCGGTCTGGCTTCACAATCCCAATGAAGTCTTTAAGTCGTTAACCTGGTTTAGAAGAAAAAACCAAAGGTTAAAGGAGAATCGACTCTAGCTTAGCACAAGTAGTATCACACAGAAGGTGTGGGGATTAGGCTTCCCAGTTGCTAGAGTTCTCCCTTATATAGTCTTTCAAATCAGGGTTTGCAATCAATGTTAGCTTGGTAACAAAGCATTCAATATTCACCGTTAGATGAAAACCTGATTTAGATTCAAGCTAATATCTTTCAACCGTTATATCTAAAACTAGCTTGTTACACACAAATGAAATGCACGATTCTAGGCTTGTGTAATTGTACCCAAACTTGTGCATTTGTTGGTTCAACAATAGTCAACCAAATGGTTAGCCATATGATCACTTTCATATCAACCATATTCTTCTTCACCATAACTAGTTCAAGTGACTCAAATGAACTAGTTAGAGAGTTGTTGAATTACAAGGAAATCTTATGTAACTACACAAGACACAATTGAAGCAAAAACGATTTGATTCACTCGAATCGGTTCATGAACTATATAGCCACGGTTTGCATTTTGCATTCCTTAGTTTATATATAAGTTCACAAACATCGTTTTTAGATATAACCTACTCAAGTTCACGGACTGGGTTCGTGGACTTAAGTTCCCAGACGGAGTTCACAAACTCCAGCAGAAATTCTCGGGGCGAGAACTTCCACCAGTTCGCGGACTTGGCTCACGCCACCATGCCGGTTCTATTGATCACCAAAGTTCGCAAACTTCGGTTCAAGGAATAAGGACTTATACATATATGTGTTTCCGCAACAATGCTTATGTCCTCCAATGGTTATATAACCTAAACTCTCATTTGAATCATTGAAATATTCTTAGAGGACATTGATATTCTATAGTTGTTATGTAAGTAATTTTCAAAGTGATTGAAACTTGTCATGACTTTCGTCACTAGGTAAAGATGAACTTGGCTAAAGTGAAAGCTTACCAACACATATTTCGAGAAATAGATAGGCGAGATAAACTCGGCTCGAAATAGCAAATATGTATAATCTAAGTCTATATAGAAAAACGACTTTTGTCTCAAGATAGGAGATAAATAGACTTTTGAGTGATAGATAACTTCAAGTATCCACATACCTTTTAGTCGATGAAGATCCACCGATTCCTTAAGTAGTCATTCGTCTTGTATGATGATTGACATGGAGTTCTTGAGCTCAACTACCCTTTCTATCCTAGTACGAGACCTTAGCTATAGTAGACTAGAAATCAAGACTTATAGTTTTGATCACTAACATTGACAAACATGCTTGAGATAGCAACGCATGCGAGTTCGACCGAGCAATCCTCTAACAATCTCCCCCTTTGTCAATTTTAATGATAAAACTATCAATACATATGTAATACAAAAAATAAATAAATTTAACTTTTGTAGCTCCTATTCCATACGCCTAATCTTCAACATTACTTGAAATCTTCGTCACTTCCAAGTACTCCAATGATCCCAAAGGTTGTAAGTTCAGCATCATCGTTGTTGAAAATCCGTAGCTATAACAACGAGAAAACAAGAGTTCTCAATCATTGTTATACAATGTCATAGTATCATTATACAGCGTCAAAGTTCAATTGTATCACAACTTCAACAACAATACTATGGTGATATGTATCACTCCCCCTAGTCAATACTCCATCTCACATGGAAACCACTCCCCCTTACATAATTATCCGAAAACCATATGTATTTGTAGCGTGAACTACATATTAATTCTCCCCCTTTGTCAATAAAATTAGCAAAGGTACAAGAACGGGATCCTAATGAAATTTCCGAAAGAGACATTTCTTGACCAAAAAAAAGAAAAAATATATCATCTTATTTAGATGCAATCATAAAGCCGAAGCTAAATGCATTCATCAAGGAGTTTGTAAAGATACAAGATAACCCCTATAATATTCCACAGCCGCACTCCCCAGAAATATTTGGCAATTAAGCACAAGTTCAATTAAGAATTCTCCCCCATAAAATGTCATTCCCGAAAGAACAACAAGAGCGACCTTATTTTTGAAAGAAAAGAAGGATTTCTTTGGACATAACAAATCACATACAAGTATAAATTTGAATCCAAAATATTCAATTAAACTAACCACAAGAGAACCCATGATTAATTTAATCGAAAATGCTCAAACATAAGTGAACTTATGGAGACTCAAAAATATAATTAGATTAATCATAAGAAAACCCATAATTAATCTAATCGAAATACACAATCAAACTAATCAGAAAAGTAATCAATTTAATTGGTCATGCTCGACATAAGAAAACTTACGGAGCAACAACTAAATAACCAAACAAGATGATTAATTTAGTTGAAAATGCTCGACATAAAGTACCTCACGGAACAACAACATAGCTGATCATAAAAATAATCAACTTGGTTGTTTTAGTGCTCAACATTAGGCACTTTACGGAGCCTCACAGTAATACATAAAATATGGATCAGGGAAGATCAATATTGCGGAATACACAAGGATTCATTTTTATTTTCCATCACTATTCGCATAACGACATTCAATAGACATAATCCTTGCAAACAAAAGATTTTAACCTATATTCCATCAATAATTGACATAATAGGCTTAACTTTGTATTTGTCAAAAGTCTATTCATTATTTTATCAATACATGCATATCGACATATGAAAGACTTTACTTTTGACAAGTTATGGGACAATCAAAGTTCACGGACGTAAACATACATATCCCATAACAATTTTAAAATATATAAAACCGTAAAGACTAATACTGCAAAAATCATCTTCCAAACAATTTAGAGTTTAAACCAATAAATCTAAAAACATGAAGATGAAAACGTTAGACATAGCTATGTGTAATCACAATAAAGGCTATTCCAAACTCTAGTTATTCTTCTAACAAAACACAAGAAAATATAAGATTTACTAGGAAAATAAAAACAAACAAAAAACAAAAACAGACTCCTATGCCAAAACCGGGCACGAACTGAAGTCAAACAAACAGTTCAGGATCCTCATGAGTCTTGAGGTCTTCGAGCTTGTGAACGACAACATCCTCTGCAACTTTGGAGAGAATATCCTTATTGGGAAGTTCTTTAACCCGGGTTTTCATGAGAACAAGGTCAGAATTAACTTTTTTCAACTCAGTTCTTACCACATCAAGACACTTCATTGCATCAACAAGTTGATGTTTTGCATCCTCAAAGTTATTTAGGAAGTCAAGAACTACATTAGATGAAATATCTTCAACCTCCTCAATATCCGAATAGGAATCAGGAGATTGAGGAAAAGATCTTTCGTCTTCAACAAAGGTTCCCTTCTCTTTATTGAATTTGAAACATACCGCATTATCAACGAATTCTTTAGGTAAATCCCATGAGCAGGAAGAGGAAGCCATTGATAATATGAAGCCTAGAGTGAGAAGTTCAACTCAAATATGATAGGTATATAAACAAGATTCGAGATACTTAAGGTTTTCAAGAATGGTTTGTGAGAGAACTCAAAACCGTACGTGTACCCGTAAGAGGATGGTTCACAAATCCCGCATGGAAAAATTCCATGCTTTTATATTTCAAAATAAAGTTTGAAATCAAAGAATAAAAAGGAAGGATTTACAAAAGAAATACTCATGTAAAAGTGTGTAAAAGTGTTTGATTAATTATCCATCTAAGAACGATAAGAAATTAGATAGATAATCAGAGAAACTTTGCAGGCGTATATATACCTATTCAAATCTCACAAGACTAGGATTTTTTGTGGGTGAGATGTCAACCTTGTGCTTAATTTACACAAGTATGAACCTTTATCTCATTAAATGAACGTTGTCGTTGTTTATCCTTCTTTCTTCGATAATCGTTCATAGCATATTCGTCAAAAGGATTTCTCCGAGGACTAAATCTAGGACCTCTTGCTACTGGTTCAAGAGGATCAGAATAGATAGGAATCCATTTTCTAGATTTAGATTTACCAGAAACAGTCTTATAAACACAGGGAATGCTTTTATCAGCAGCACAAGGATTTATACCACTAGAATGCATTTGAACTCTGTGATGATTTCTAGGAAAATGATCGTATTTATAAGGTTTCTGGTTTTCAGTGGGCATGCGATTCACTGCATTAGTCGACCGACTATATGTTCCATTGACAGTGGAGAGAAGCAAATTATGAAGTTTAGAAATTTGTTTCCTTCTGGAAAAATAATGGATAGCATAGTGATTCTTTTTCCCACAGAATGTACAGGTTCGTGGAGGAGAAGCAACAAACGACACCTGTTTTAACTTCATAGCCATATGAGAAGATTGCAAGTTATGTAAACCTTTCTTGACACAACCTTCTTCTGGAAGACTCTTCATGTATTGCAATCCATGAGAATTAGTTTGTACAAAAGAGTTTCTCCTTAAGACAGAGTTTTCCTGTTCCAAGGATCTGCACTGTTCATCGGCTAGAGTAAGGGATGCTTCTAGTTTCTCTTTTTCGACATGAAGCCTGTTAAGCTCTGATGAATGCGTCTCGATAAAACGTTTCTCTCTAATTGAGTCTTCCTCAACTATATCCACAAGAACACTAATCTTTTCACGCTGTAGAGTAGTTTCTTGGAGAAGTTTTTCAATATTCTTAGAGAAAGACTCAACGATGCTATAAAGTTCATGTTCTTGATCAAGAGACTTTTCAAATTCATCAATAGCTGATCATGATCCTGAAAATCAATGATCTCAGTAGAATTTTTTGAAATTCTGGTGAGCTTCATTTCAGCTTTTGCCATAGTGCCTAACGTCTTATCAGAGAGAGAATTGTTGACACAAGATGGAACAATCTTATTGCCTCGGGATTCGGAAGAATCAGCTAAGGAGTAATCCTTTGAGGCATTCCCAAGACATTTGGCATAGTTAAAATCTTTAGAAGACATCTTGGTATGCGTATATGTCAGAGATTATGTCCTCAGACTCAGATTGCCACAAACACAGACTTGTAAGGTCTTTTAAACGTGTTTGCCTGCTCTAATACCAATTGAAAAAGCGGGGGTACAACAACCACACCCTATATTTCGCTTAGAAATCTATATGGACAAACTCCAATATACTTTCTAGAAAATCAACTACACAGTCGGACTCAATCTAGATAAAAAAAATATATCAAAGAGTTTATATCTCAATCTCTCGAATAGAAATCTGCGAGTCTTTATCAAATACTAGAGAGATAACTTGGATGGTACCAAAGACCAATATCCAAGTGTCAATCAATTTAAATCAACAACCAAAAGGTCGGATATTCTAATTGATTGAACAACGCACAACCTGTGATATTTCAATTATATAACAAAATATAATGCGGAAAAGAAATAACACAGACACCAGAATTTTGTTAACGAGGAAACCGCAAATGCAGAAAAAACCCCGGGACCTAGTCCAGAATGAACACACACTGTATTTAGCCGCTACAGACACTAGCCTACTCCAAATTAACTTCTGTCTGGACTGTAGTTGAACCCTAATCAATCTCACACTGATCCAAGGTACAATTATGGTCCTACGTCTCTGATCCCAGCATGCTACTATGCACTTGATTCCCTTAGATGATCTCACCCACAAGTAAGATTTGCTACGACCCAAAGTCGAAGAATTTAATAAAAAAATCTGTATCACACAAAAAAGTCTATGGTAATAGATAAATCCGTCTCCCACGAATATACCTACGAGTTTTGTTCTGTATTTTGATAAATCAAGGTGAACATGAACCAGTTGATAAACCAGACTTATATTCTCGAAGAACAACCTAGTGTTATCAATCACCTCAAAATAATCTTAATCGACGCAGCGAAAAAAGATATTGTGGAATCACAAACGATGAGACGAAGTGTTTATGATTACTTTTATATCTTGCCTATCGGAGATATCAATCTCAAGCCAACTATTACAATTGTACTTGTACGATAGAAACATCAAGATCAGATCACACAACTACGAGAAAGTAGTATCGGTCTGGATTCACAATCCCAATGAAGTGTTTAAGTCGTTAACCTGGTTTAGAAGAAGAAACCAAAGGTTAAAGGAGAATCGACTCTAGCTTAGCAAAAGTAGTATCACATAGAAGGTGTGGGGATTAGGTTTCCCAGTTGCTAGAGTTCTCCCTTATATAGTCTTTCAAATCAGGGTTTGAAATCAATGTTAGCTTGGTAACAAAGCATTCAGTATTCAACTGTTAGATCGAAAACTAGCTTGTTACACACAAATGAAATGCACGTTTCTAGGCTAGTGTAACCGTACCTAAACTTGTACATTTGTTGGTTCAACAATAGTCAACCAAATGGTTAGCCGTATGATCACTTTCATATCAACCATATTCTTCTTCACCATAACTAGTTCAAGTGACTCAAATGAACTAGTTAGAGAGTTGTTCAATTGCAAGGAAATCTTATGTAAATACACAAGACACAATTGAAACAAAAACGATTTGATTCACTCGAATCGGTTCATGAACTATATATCCACGGTTTGCAATTTGCATTCCTTAGTTTATATAAGAATAAGTTCACAAACATCGTTTTTAGATATAACCTACTCGAGTTCGCGGACTGGGTATGGTTAGCCGTAGGACCACTTTCATATCAACCATATTCTTCTTCACCATAACTAGTTCAAGTGACTCAAATGAACTAGTTAGAGAGTTGTTCAATTGCAAGGAAATCTTATGTCACAAGACACAATTGAAACAAAAACGATTTGATTCACTCGAATCGGTTCATGAACTATATAGCCACGGTTCGCAATTTGCATTCCTTAGTTTATATAAGAATAAGTTCACAAACATCGTTTTTAGATATAACCTACTCGAGTTCGCGGACTGGGTTCGCGGACTTAAGTTCCCGGACGGAGTTCACAAACTCCAGCAGAAATTCTTTGGACGAGAACTTCCGCCAGTTCGCGGACTTGGCTCACGCCACCATGCCGGTTCTCTTGATCAACAAAGTTCGCAAACTTTGGTTCAAGGAATAAGGACTTATACATATATGTGTTTCCACAACAATGCTTATATCCTCCGATGGTTATATAATCTAAACTCTCATTTCAATATTGAAACATTCTTAGAGGACGTTGATATTCTATAGTTGTTATTCACAAACTATTTTCAAAGTGATTGAAACTTGTCATGACTTTCGTCACTAGGTAAAGATGGACTTGGCTAAAGCGAAAGCTTACCAACACATATTTCGAGAAATAGATAGGCGAGATAAACTCAGATCAAAATAGCAAATGTGTATAATCTAATAGCCTGTTTGGATACCAGAAGCAGAAGTACTTCTGCTTTTGGACTTCTGAAAGTTACTTCTGAGAAGTTGAAAAGTCGTGAAGTGAGTTTGGCAACTACGTAACTTACAAGTTGAAAAATCAATAAGGAAGTTTGGCAATTTAAGAAAATCAGAAGTGATTTATCGTTCGTATTGTTCTTACTAGGGGAAATAATGATCAATTTCAATGATTCAAGACATGATTTATATTATTAATGCATAGTAGTTTTGATAAGTTCGCAAGTTTTTGTTCATCCCTTGATAATGCAAAAACACTCGCTAAACAAACTACAAGTGCATACGTAGTAATCTTCTGGCACACAAAACATCAAGCGCATAGCAGTGCTCACGACAAAAAAGGGATCATTTATAGCATACCCAAATAGTCGAAACCTACGGGTAACTATTGTAAATAGCCCAACTGTTGTACAACAAAAATACCATTAAAACGAAAAATCACCGGCATTGTAAATGTTGTTGCAATAATCAAAAACAATGAAAAATCAAATAAGCAAAAGTTATTCATACTTAGCTCCTTTATAATGGAAGTGATTGCTTTGACGAAACGAACAAGCTCCCCGTATCTCCGCAACAGCAACAAGGCAAAACTTTGGAAAATAGAGTGAGTCACGTGTTCAACACGCTGTCCTTAAGACATTAGCGCCCGGCTACACTCAAGAGTGATGATATATCCCTCACAGGACGGATATCTTCAGGATAAAACACCCTAATACACCTACTACTAGCATATGTAGTAGATGCTCAACTTGAGCTTGGCAACTCCGTAAAAACCGTTAAGGAAAATCGCGAATGCTTAAAAAACGCTATAAAATATTTTACCTTAGGGGTCCCTCTAAAATATATAGCAACCCCTTTCCCATGATTTTACAAAAGTAGTGAATTTCTTTATATAATGGAATAAAACAATTTAAGAAGAGGAATTCCCCGATGTGGGACTAAAAAGCTTATATAGTCTCTTAAAACAACTAAAAAGTGGAAACTCCACAATGTGGGACTAATAAGTTTTTCATTCACAAACAAAACAATAAATTAATTTTATTTAGTTAAACACATTAAAATAATAATTAATAAATATTGTTCCAACAATCCCCCACATGAATGAAAACCTCAATAAAACATGAAAAACACAGATAAATCTTGGTAAGTCAACACCCAATCTCCCTGATCCGGCTTGATCGAACAGACATATGGAACGTCTGTGTGTTGAAATCATACTAGTCATTTCAATGTCCTCTCCTTCACACAAAAATGTGTTGACCCTAGGGTCATACTATGGATTGCAAAAATCATATAGTATAGAGAGCTTTCATCTTTAGCTCCTCACAAGTGAGACTAAAGGTTCCTTTCACGAAAGTGAAAAAGCATGAACCAGTGAACACTTAGTGACCCTTAGGTACTAAGTTCCAGTAATACCAAAACCATCAAAAGCGAAAATCATATAAAAAACGCAGGAAATACCATTTTAGGCAGAGGTGTCCATGAGGTCTTGAACCTTTGCTTAGTGAGATATTACCGGAATTACTTGCTAGAGACAGTGAACTATGTCTTGAAATCCTAGCGTTTGATGTAATTCGCGATAACAATCACGGATGATATCTCCAAGGTTGCTGCCAAGCTCGTGCCGTTTTGTCCGTTTTGGCCCTGGACTTATCCTGTTTCTCAGAATGCTCTAGAGAATCAGCTCATATTCTCACAGGAAGCGACCCACTTCCTCATTCAGATAGGTGAGTTTCCATAAAGAGTGTTACTGCTACTCCCCACTTCAATCTTAAATTGAAACTATAGAACTCATTAAGACTTATTAAAAAGTCATCCTCCACATGCAGTCACACTATCACGTCTACACCATAAGGAAGGGACAGAGAATGAAAATCTCTGATAGTGTTTACCTTTACCCACCACAAATTAGTTGTCTCATTCGAAACCTTGATCATGGGATCTCCAGTCAGCAAGGTTGAGTATCCTTCATGGCAAGTTTAATATATGAGCTTAAGCCCCACCCCCCTCGATGCATTTTTAACTATCTCTTTGTACAAACCTTTCGTCAAAGGTTGCGCGATATTCTCCTTGGACTTTATCCAATCAATGGAAATAACGCCGATTGAGATTAGTTATTTCTTAGCTTTAACTATTATAGCTTGGCTAACACAATGTATATATATAGCTGGCACAGGCCTATGCCAAAGAGGAATGTCTTCTAAAAAGCATCTTAGGCACTCGGCCCCCTCTCATGCTTTATCTAACGCAATACTCTCAGATTCCATAATGAATTGAGCGATATGTTTGTTTGGAAATCTTCCAACAACAAACCCACATGTTAGAGTGAAACCATATCCACTCGTAGACTTAGACTCCTCTGAGTCAACTATCCAGTTTGCATCATAAAGTCCCCAGGACAACAAGATAGCTTTCATAAATCAAAAGAGTATTTTAGGTACCATAATACTCTACTCAGTGCATCTGAATTCTCTTGCTCTGGACTACAATTATATCCACTTAACTTACGCACAATATAGGCAATGTCTGGACTCTTACAGTTCATTAAATTCATCAGACATCCTATAACTTTTGAGTATTCAAGTTAAGATACTCCACTACCCTTTTTTTTCTTGAGACTACAAGAATAATCGTACGAAGTACAAGCAGGTTTACAATCAGACTGATTGTATCTCTTAATCACAACTCAACATAATGAGAACGACTAAGACTTATAAATGTTTGATTATCTTCTAATCCTCATCCCTAAGATTACATCAAAAGGGCCCAAGTCTTTCAAGTCAATGTTCTCATTCAGTGCATTTTTTTAGTGGAATTGATCACATCTATGTTTGTATCAAGCATATCATCAACATACAAGCATACAATTACACAGACATCCTTAACAAGTTACTTGTGAACATACTTGTCAGATTCATTAATTTAAATACACTATCCATTATCACATGATTAAATTTTCCATGTCACTGTTTACGTGCTTATTTGAAAACCATACAAAGATTTTTCAAATTACAAACTTTGTATTCACAACCTTTCACTACAAAGTCTTCAGGTTGATCTATGTAAATTTCTTTACCTAATTCACGATTTTAGAAAAAGCTGTCTTAACATCCATCTGATGTATCTCTATGTTCTTTATGGCAACAATAACAATTAGTATCTCAACGGAAGTAATTTCCGTCACAATTGAATTAGAATCAAGGAAATCTACACCTTATTTTAGTTTATAGCCTTTAGCTACCAACTTAGCTTAATATTTTTCCACGGTTTCATCTACCTATCGTTTCCTCTTAAAGACTCATTAACATCCCATGGTCTTACAACCTGGAGGTAAACTAGCAAGCTCCCAAGTCTGGTTCCAACGGACTGAGTCCATTTCACTAAATGAAGCTTCTTACCAGAATGGGGTTTCAGTAGATATCAAGGCTTCTTTACAAGTCTGTGGCTCAGATTAAGCTAGGCATGTTATGAAGTCGGTTTCATAAGAAGTCTCAAGTCTAATTATTTTACTTCTCTTAGGCTCAACATCAACTTCATCTTCCTTTAAAATAAGTTCTGACTATTTGAAAATATTTCTAGGGGATCAACAACACATCTCTAATGAGGTACAGGTTTAGAATAAACATGTTCAAAGAACTCAGCATCCCTAGATTCCGTAATAATATTCACACCAATGTCAGAAAAAATCAGAACACACAACCAAAAAGCTATTTGTAGAAGTATACTCAATATACCCTATACGAAAACACAATCAACATTTTTGGTTTCAATCTAGTTCTTTTAGGAAGAGGAATTACAATCTTAGTCAAACGCCCCCACACTTTGACACATTCATAAGAAGGTCATCTACCGTTCCATAAACCATATGGAGTTTCATCTGATTCTTAAAAGGGTACTTTATTCAGGATATACTAGTTAAGAGGACTGCCTCCCCCCACAAGGCCGCAGGTAATCCTGAACTAATCAACATGGAAATTATCATCTCCTTAAGGATACGGTTGTTATGTTCAAGGCTTCTAATTGGTTTCCAACTTCAAGTTTATACATCTTAAGTCTTCTAAGGCGTCATCCTTATCCTAAGCAAGTATACAAGATAGTACCTCGTACAATCATCTACGGAAGTTATAACCATCTTTTACCACAGTGGTTTTGGGTTGAACTCATGTCAACTAGGCCTAACTGAATTAATTCTAAAGGCTTAGAATTACTCTAAACATTTGTGCTAAAAGATTTTATAGCATATTTTGATTCTTCACAGATTTCACTTTTGTGTTCAAAATCCAAACTAAATTTGGGTACGAAGCCTATGCTAGCCAGTTAAGCATTGACTTATAAGTTTACGGTTCCAAGTCTACCACGTAAAACAATCAATCACACAAAGATATCACAAGAATCAACTACGTTCACATCATCAGTTTTTCCGTTAAGCTTATATAGACCCAAAGTCCTATAACTCTTGCTTAAAAAATCACTGCCTAGTTACAACAAGTTTTCCAAATTCAATTAAGATCTTAAATATTTTTCCATCTACAACAGAACAAGATACAAGATTTTCGCATATGCTCGGAACATGAAAACTTCATTCAATGTGAGAATATTACAGATATGAGCTTTTGCTCGACCTTTTCCTTTTATGCAACCTCTATTTCATATGAGTTACTCAATAAGAGTTTCTCGACATCCCCTATCCTATGATAGGAGGTGAACAGGTCTCTGTTTCAACAAACATTCTTGGTGGCTCCAGAGTCCACCTACTGGTCTCTCACATTGGTTATTAAAATAACTTCCGACTTCATGCCACCAAAATCGTTCTAGTTTGTTTCAACTAAATTAGCATTAACTTTCTACTTATTAAGGTTTTTATGTTGTCTACAATTTACTGCCGCGTGGTCAGGAATTTTACAAACATAACACTCACCCTTAACTAAAGTAATTCCGGATTCAGGTTTACGAAATATACCTTTATCATGAAGACCATGCTTAGAGTTGCGTTCGATGTTCTCACCTTTGCCATCTTTGGAAGATTTGTTTCCAACCACATGCGGCTATTAGCCATGTCCCTCGGAGATGAGACCTTTATTCACAAATCACAATTCCAAATCAGAAAGTAAAATATGAGTTTTGAAGATAACATCTATATATACAAACTTCGTTTGAATCAGCGTTTCAAAAAATTCATGGTTACCCCACTAAAATTAATTTAGTTAACAATAATTTTCTGCTCGTCAGAATTTTTCAGAAACGTTTTTCTGTTTTGTAAAATATCAAAAAAATACTTTTACAACTCCAAAAATTCTGAAATTTTACGCGGGTAACTATCAGGATGTCTAATACGTCGTGTCAAAAGGGTTCATCGAAATACCTTCTAGATTAAAAGATAAAATTGAAACTCTACAGATGACCAGAAATTCGTTTTTGTTTTTCACTCCACAATTAACATCCATTATTCACAAACCAATCAATCGTTTTCGATTATTACAAATACTAATGTCTTAAGATTGTTGGGTGCAATAATCAAAAACATAGAAAAATCAAATAAGCAAAAGTTATTGATACTTAGCTCCTTTATAATGGAAGTGATTGCTTTGACGAAACGAACAAGCTCCCCGTATCTCCGCAACATCAACAAGGCAAAACTTTGGAAAATAGAGTGAGTCACGTGTTCAACACGCTGTCCTTAAGACATTAGCGCCCGGCTACACTCAAGAGTGATGCTATAGCCCTCACAGGACGGATATCTTCAGGATAAAACACCCTAATACACCTACTACTAGCATATGTAGTAGATGCTCAACTTGAGCTTGGCAACTCCGGAAAAACCGTTAAGGAAAATCGCGAATGCTTAAAAAACGCTATAAAATATTTTCCCTTAGGGGTCCCTCTAAAATATAGAGCAACCCCTTTCCCATGATTTTACAAAAGTAGTGAATTTCTTTATATAATGGAATAACAATTTAAGAAGAGGAATTCCCCGATGTGGGACTAAAAAGCTTATATAGTCTCTTAAAACAACTAAAAAGTGGAAACTCCACAATGTGGGACTAATAAGTTTTTCATTCACAAACAAAACAATAAATTAATTTTATTTAGTTAAACACATTAAAATAATAATTAATAAATATTGTTCCAACAGTAAACTCCAACTCTCAATACTGCAGATACCGACAAAGAAAATGGATCCAAAAATCAGTCTTTCTTTGCAACATTTCATCGAACACCTTTGAAAAATCAATAAGGAAGTTTGGCAATATAAGAAAGTCAGATGTGAGTTATCGTTCTTATTGTTCTTACTAGGGGAAATAATGATCAATTTCAATGATTCAATACATGATTTATATTATTAATGCATAGTAGTTTTGATAAGTTCGCAAGTTTTTGTTCATCCCTTGATAATGCAAAAACACTCGCTAAACAAACTGCAAGTGCATACGTAGTACTCTTCTGGCACACAAAACATCAAGCGCATAGCAGTGCTCACGACAAAAAAGGGATCATTTCTAGCATACCCAAATAGTCGAAACCTACGCGTAACTATTGTAAATAGTCCAACTGTTGTACAGCAAAAATACCATTAAAACGAAAAATCACCGGCATTGTAAACTCCAACTCTCAATACTGCAGATACCGACAAAGAAAATGGATCCAAAAACCAGTCTTTCTTTGCAACATTTCATCGAACACCTATATAACATTACTCAAATCCCACTATTTTGAAACAGAAAATGATAACTAAGTTCCGTACAATTGAATCTTGACGAGTCCCATGAGCTATTCTACACATTCTTTCACCAGGCCCGTACTGAATGCACTTACAAAGTCCATGGATAAAATGAGATTTCAAAACGATGGATAAGCTGAACCAGACGAAATTTTTTCTTGTTAACAATAATCATAACACACAAATATAAATTTTTTGACAATCTTCTAACTTTATATTGGGTATTAAATTTTTTGACAATCTTCTAAATTTATATTGGGTATAGTGCGTAATATAGTTCTTCACTACCATTACCATTATCAAACCCTTGTTCTAAAGATTACAGAAATCTTATCTCATCTAATCTAGAGTTTCCAATATCACCCATTTTGCTTGAACATCCATTTTAATTAATGTTTCGTAATATCTCTGCAAATCTGTGATTACATCTATTTTTATGGTCATCTTTATTTCATTCACTCCCAATTAATCATAATCAGAAGATAAAAAATCAAAGTCCCACGGAGAGAATAACCAGTCCAGATAGGAAGAGAAAAAAGAGAAGGAAACAAAAAAACGAAAAGGTTTGAGAAGTTACTTCTCCAGAAGCAAGAAGCAACAAATTTTTGCTTCAAAAAAAAGTTGCTTATCTGCTTTCCGAAGTCGATCTAATATTACCCTCCCATACTGACTTTTGACTTTTCGACTTAAATAAGTCGAAAAGCTACTTCTGAAATACCATCCAAACACCCTATAAGTCTATATAGCAAAACGACTTTTGTCTCAAGATAGGAGATAAATAGACTTTTGAGTGATAGATAATTTCAAGTCTCCACATACCTTTTAGTCGATGAAGATTCGTCGGTTTCTTGAGTAGTCCTTCGTCTTGTATGATGATTGCCATGGAGTTCTTGAACTCAACTACACTTTATACCCTAGTCCGAGACCTTAGCTATAGTAGACTAGAAATCAACACTTATAGTTTTGATCACTAACATTGACAAACATTCTTGAGATAGCAATGCATGCGAGTTCGACTGGGCAATGCTATAACAGTCTGGCTTCACAATCACAATCCCGTTAGATGAAAACCTGATTCAACCAAGCTGATATCTTTCAACCGTTAGATCGAACTTAGATTGTTACACACAAATGAAATGTACCATCATTTAAGTTTATGTAACCGTACCTAAACGTGTACACCAGGTTGGTTCACAAATAGTTAACCGAGGTTAGCCATATGATTACTCTCATATCAACCTTATTCATCTTAACCATAACTAGTTCAAATGACTAAAATGAAACTAGTTAAGAGTTGTTCAATTGTTTAACACAATTGAAATCAAATTGGTTTGATTCAATTGAATCAATCATGAACATTATAGCCACGGTTTCCAAAGATTGCATTCCTTATGATTTAAATGTTTAAGTCCATGAACTGACCGACTTGACAAAGTAACCAGCTTAAGTATGCGTACTTAAGCAACCAGATTTGAGTTTGTTAAGTTTCCAAACTCAGCAGAAATTTTCTGTTCGAAAACCTCCGCCAGTATGTGTACGGGTACGCATACTTAAGGTGACTAGTTAAGAGTTTTGCCAAAACCAAACTCAACAGAAATTCTCGGTTCGAGAACTTCCGCCAGTATGCGTATGGGTACGCATACTTAACCTGTCTCCTTCACCAATTTCGTATACACACATATGCATACTCTTGGCTCCCGGTTTACGGACTTATACACTAATGTGGGAACACACTATATATGCTTATATTCAAAGATGGTTACATCATCAACTCTTTACTTCAATCATTGAAACATTCTTCTATAATGACAATAGTTGTTTTCACACAATATTAACATCAAAGCAATTTTCAAGATATTGAAATAATCATTGTCGAAACATTCCAAGCATACATCAAATGATTGTATCACACAAACCATGTAAGATGTTACTCGGCAATCTTCTCATGATATAAGATGAACTTAGTCGAAAAGAAAGCTTACCAACACATATTTCGATAAATATGTAAGCGATATATACTCAGCTCGAAATCTCAAATGTATATAGAGAAAACTATATCGTAACACGACTTATGTCTCAATATAGGATATAGTAGAAATAGACTTTCCAAGTGATAGATAAGTTCAAGTCTCCACATACCTTTTGTCGAAGAAGTTCCACAAGATCCCCTTAGTAGTTCTTCGTCTTCAAGAGATGAACGTCGAGAGATTTAAGCTCAACTAGACTATCTATGTCCTAGTCTGAGACATCTACAAATAGGATAGAAATCAAGACTTATAGTTTTGATCACTAACATTGACAAACATGCTTGAGATAGCAACGCATGCGAGTTCGACCGAGCAATACTCTAACACACTTGGTCTCACCAATGCCCCTGCTACCTTCCAAGCACTCATGAATGATGTGTGTAAAGAGCATCTGAGGAAATTTATATTCGTATTCTTTGATGACATCTTCATTTACAGCTCCACACTACAAGATCATATATTATACTTATACTTACAAACTACTTTAGACATGTTGAGACAACATCATCTCTTTTCCAAACTCTCAAAATTTTGTTTTGGGCAATCTGAGCTTGAGTATCTGGGACATATTATCACTACTAAATGGGTTAAAGCTGATCCTGAGAAGATCTCTTCCATGGTCAATTGGCCTCTTCCTACTACACTAAAGGCACTCACAGGGTTTTTAGGCTTCACGGGATAGTATACAAAATTTGTGAAGGACTATGGATTAATTAGCAGGCCACTCATAGACCTATTGAAGAAAAATGCTTTCCTTTGGACTCAAGCTGATACTTCTGCTTTTCAAAGACTCAAGGAAGCCATGTCTGCAACCCCTGCCCTATCTCTTCCGGACTTCACAAAACAGTTTATGTTAGAGATTGATGCTTGTGATACTGGAATTGGTGATGTACTCATACAAGAAGGAAGGGTAATTGATTATTACAGCAAGCCCCTTGGGCAATTGATTTTTACAGCAAACCCCTTCTTTATCTACATATGAAAGATAATTAATTTCTATTGTGCAAGTTGTCACCAGATGAAGATATTACTGCAAGATAACCATTTCATAATTCAAACTGACCACCTAAGTATCAGGTATTTTCTAGAGCAAAAAATCTCAAGTATATTACAACAAAGATGGTTGATGAAGATTCTAGGCTTTGACTATGAAATAAAATACAAAGAGGGTTCCTGAAAACAAGTTAGCTGATGCGCTTTCAAGAAGACCCCATGATCTTGGTGATTGTCAGGCCATATCTATTTCTCAACCTTTGTCTTTTTGCTCGCAACATAAAAAGGTTGTAGCCTTTGCTGCTAGGGTATGCTGGATCGTGGTTGAGACGAGACTTTGTCCTCGCATAGATGCAAGTCTTTATACTCGTGCACAAGGCAAGATTTTATGATTGCGGTAAAAACAAGACTTAAATAGTCATGTGCAAGGAGAGGCTTTAGGTGCCTTCGATGTGATGCAAGGCTAAACATCGAAGTGTCCAAACAATCTTTATCGGCAAGATCATGTTGCTGACAGATCTTTGAGGCAACAACCCTAGCATATTTTGAAACCGATCATCCATACAACAATTTATGCGAACTTTGCTACCACGAACTTCGAACATGATCATATCGCTACTCCAACTACTGATAAAACTCTTTCGAACACTGGATTTTTTGTCTCCATATTACAGGGAATTGAAAGACGATCACGAAAAGCCAAAAATCACTCAATTTAAACTTGACACAAAGAAGCAAAATAATGAAGCGAATCGGGTAACCGTTCGGTCTTGGCTGACTAGAACGTTGACATGGTGGTAGACAGGAACATTGACGTGACTGAGTGGTGCAGACGCGGTGGGCACTGACTTTACCATACTGCTCATGTGGTAGTAACCATCGCTAACATGGTAATGCTTGCTGGACGATTATTGCTGACGTGGAAACCACCTTCACTGGCTTAATATCTGCTGGATGGACCGAGATTGCTGACGTGGCAATGACCAGCACCCACATGTCTCTATGGTGCTGACGTGTACTATTGATATAGCAGTCGGGTGCGGACTTGGTACCTCCTATGCGGACGTGGCGCTGCTGAATGGAATTTGACATCGCATGGTTGCCCGGAAGCACCATTTTGTTGCAAATATTTTTAGGGGGAGGACCCACTACCCACACATGAATTTGTCCGAGTAAGAGAAAAAATTCCTATCAGTGATGATGGGTGGGGTTTGAGTTCTAACTGGCAAGTTTTCGACGAACATAAGAACTACTGGTACAAAAAAGAAGGGTTTTGTTCAATTTGGAGTCAGTCGAACCAATCACCTCCTTAAGGTTGGAGCACCGTTCACTCATTGCCGCGACGTCGAGGCTTGAGCAATTAGAGACCCCTTAAGAGATGAACAAGTATCTTACAGGAAAATTTAACAGAAAGGATATACACTTCTCTATATTATCAGTCCGTGTAGGTAATCTTTTAATATACAGAGTACATTACGCTCACTAACCAACCATGCATGATCAATCTAAACACAGAAGAATAAACGGAAGTTTGATTCAGACATAGTTCAAATCCTACATGATGCTTTAGTGATGTGCATATTGCGGGGTAATCACTTTCTTTATTCTACTCTCTGTTCTTTATTTTTGGTGGAACCGGTACCGGCCCCTCAAATTCCAGAGCTGAATCAACCTGGAAAAAGGCCTTCAAGTTCCACTCCATGTAATGGGGGAACAACCATACTCAGCCAGATACATCTTTGTTATATGAGAGGGTTTCAAGTTGGCTGTGATGTGAAGCTCAAGGTTCTTCCAAGAACAAAAAGTACCAATGAGAACTCGCCAAGGAAAACTGTGTTGATTAGTTGTCGATCTACCGTCCATCCATATATAGTGACTCCAGCCGGATTGGACCGCAAATACATTACTGCATAACAAAAGTTTAAAGAAAGTCAGCTAAGCATTGTCTAAATGCAGAAAGAATGAATTTTGAGATATAATCACTTAACTATTCGACATGAATAAAAGAATTTGGGAGAACTAGGACAGTTTTATCGAAGCTCAGAGCATTACTAATTCACATACCAAATGCTTGTCTCTTGTTGTATGTAGACAATTGAGAAGCCATCTGTGTATAATTTGGTGGTCCAAAGCTATCCAACGACTCCAAATCACTTTCAGAGAAGACTGCATGTATTGGTCTTATTGGATTAGCAAGTGCTTCGAAGTTTTCCACACTAGTGGAGCCTCTCATGCGAGATGTATCTGATGAATAACTTGTTAATAAGGCATGCCATTGACTAGCAACAGATGCAACTCGTTGTGCTCTATGAGACATCTTTGCAGCTGCATGTAAGCAAATGCCTACGCTAACAACTTGAACAAAGGAGCTGACCTGGAGACATACACAAACATAGCCTTCAAAAAGCTGAAGCTAATGAATCCAAATGTATGTCCGGGCAAATTTTTATAACATTTACAAAGAGAGATATTGCCAAAATAGAACTTACTGCGAAATCCCCTCCACTGATGAGAGTGATGATTTGATGATACCCAATAGTTCGGAAGAGAGTCAGCACTTGACTAGATGTCACAACCAGGAATTCCAAAAGAAGAAAGATCCGGAATCGGTGGCTTATTTTAGAAAGATAGTACCTTAACCGAAGATGTTCATCCATAAGTGCAGTAACATCCGAACCACTTTCCAAAAGCTTATTGTAATCAGCAAAGTGGATAACTTGAAGATTGCAGACTAAATAGAACAAGAGACTAGCCGACAGAGAAATTATAGTGGAATAAGTCCATGATGAAAGCAAAGCAAACATTATAGCAACTGAGATCCACCATGAATCATGGCCAACATATATAACTCGGATAACTTCACGTATAGTCTTCAAAAGAAAGCAAGGTAACACCCACAGAACAAGCAAGCGGAAGAATCCCTAATGCACATGAAATACCAACACGAAAGTTTCCTCAATTAGTATTGCACAAGCTATCTGTTCTAGTCAATTCAACGTAATAAGCTATGTAAGAATATTCTGATTCAATACCCGACTCACAATGTGCATGAATCAATTATCAACAACTAAATCATACTTGAGATGCTGACTTAAAGTTACTCATTTCATCACAAAATTCACAACTCATATACTAGTTTAAGATGCATAAAAATGTTCGCGCATTTGGAGCACACAGTGCCCTCTACACCATAGATGTCAGGTATTCACCCATCCTTGTGCACCATAGCAGTATCTTGATGGCTAAGAACGGAGGCGGAAGCTAGACACAAAATAGTCTTTGCGTACCCATTGATGTATCCAATTTCACCATGTTCAAATAGACTCAAAACTCCTATTTCACCGATGTGCACAGTGACTCGAGTTCGCAACTCATTAGCACCAAGTTATTTAATTATCAATCAAGAAATATAAAATAGACTTAAAACTCATATTTCACTGCAGTACACAGTGACCAAGTTCGAAACTTGTCAGCACCAAGTTCTTTATCAATCAAGAAATACAAAATAGACTCAAAACTAAATTAGCAGGAAACCTTAACAAAATAGACTGAACACAAAATTAGCAAGAAAATACAAAGAGACTAGTTTTACCTGGATCATCTGGATGTATTGTTTCCGGAATTTGTCCATATGACCATGATGCCGATCAACAAAAAGGAAATTCCGAATCCCATGTTTCCTCAAATTATGTGAAACACATAATAAAGAAATGGCAGAAAGAAGAGACTTAGAAGCTAAAATATCAAGTTCAAATTTATTGATTTGATATTTTTCACAACCTGAACAAGCAGGAAGTAGTAAAATTGAAACTGGTATTGAAACACCAATAATCACAAATGTAAACCAAGATATTATAGTCCCCAATAATGAAGATTGATGAAAACCAAATAAGAACAAGAAATTGTTTAGTTTCTTTAGGCTTTTTTCTAGTTCTTCTTCTTGTTCTTCTGAATCACTTAAGAATCTTTCTTCTTCTTCTTTTAGTAGGATCATGTTTTGGTTTGGGTCCATTAATGAAACTACTAGGACTGTTGTAGTGAATGGTCTTCTATAACTGTGTTGTTATGTTGATCAGCCATGAATCATAGAGACGTAAAGTTATAGCTATTGGGAAACATAAAGGAAACAATGTTGACTCAAATTTCTATAACATAAAGAAATTTGTCTTGTATCAGTATGTGGCCTCAAAGTAACGTTACAATACTACCCGCACAACTATATTATTTTATGAAAATAATAAAGTTGGAAGACGTATATTGCTGGTGGAGTAGGTAAATTTAGATATTATCTAGCCACACTAGTATACTATAATTTGGGTATAGGCGGTTCATTTCAATCATTAGTCCTTGACTGGTGCATCCAAATACTAATTAATAAACCACAAAATTGATTTAAAAGATCAAAACCAGTAATTCTGAGTGAAAAAGACATTTAAAATTTAATATTGTTTAAATGGACGAGAAGGTAAGAATAGCCGGATGTAAACAGTTTCATCCTATCCTTTTTCAAATACTTTTAATTTACATGAAGATGTATCCAGTTTCATCCTCGCTCTTTTCTAAATTTAAGCTACGATGAATCCAGTTTCATGCTATTTTTTTTTGTCCATTTTATCTATATTAATTTTTATTCGTCCATTAGAATCATATTTTAAAAGTATTCGGATAAATAACTCATTTTCCGTCGACAAACCCCTATTATCTTCTTTTGGGAAAGAAACTTCCTAGTATCATGTTTTGGTTTGGGTCCATTAATGGAACTACTAGGACTGTTGTTGGAAATGGCTCTTCTCTCCTGTTATGTCGATCAGCCATGAATTCTAGCGACATAAAGTTGTAGTTAATGGGAAACATAAAGGACACGTGTTGGACTCGAATTGGATATAAATTTATGACAATAAAGTTGTCTTGTCATGTTGGAAAAGCCATATTGCTGGGGGTGCAGGTAAATTTATATTCTTTTCTTTTTTTCATTTTGGGAAAGAAGCTTTGTACTACCGACTAGGTGGTTTGGTAAAATTTCCACCTGAAATTACTGCTGTAGCAAAATATTTTCTCGAAAAAAATAGTGATTTCTGCTGCTTGATGTATCAGCTCTCATATGGCTCCAACAACTGTTGATGGATAAATGTTATAGGTATGGGGAATTTGGGAAACGTACTCTAATGCTTGGACAACTAATATGGACCAAATTTGAAACAATCAATCTAGATCATTCTCTCTCCTCCACCACTATCGATCTCGATATTAAAATCATTCCCCTCTTCATCATTCAGATTGTGCCACGGATGGTCCCAAATCTAAACTAGCACCTAGTGTCCGGACGGTAAGTCAAATTCCATTTTGGCACTACTATAGTTTGTCGCATGGGAAATGTAATTCGGGAAAGCATATTGCCGGGGAACTTTGCAATTATGAAGAAGGATTTGGGAGTTGTCTTGACTCTTGAGCTATAAAGAAAACCGATAAAGCAATGATTCAAGAGAGACAAAGCAATATAATCCATTTCTTTGCCTGTCTTGAATCATGAAAAGACTAATAAACACGTAGGGGTGGGATCTACCAGGGCGCACCACCGGAGGATCGAGAGTGGGCTAGTTTTGTGGATCCACTGTAACCCATTTTGTGTTTGTCATTTTTTTTCTCTCGCTTTTTGCTCTGTCCGTCGGTCATCTTTGAAAGGAAAAAAACATGGACAAGCAATCAAAACTCGAGATATTATTTTGTAGAAATCAAGCTTATGGGTGTGAATTCTCTTTTTTTCTTGCCTCAAATCATAATCACGGAGTCTTGAAGCTAAAAATTCATATCGAGTATTGCTTTTAAAATGAACTTGTTGGCTAGTAGCACAATGCTGTGTTTGGGAAGCGAAATTCAGGCAGGGAAAAAGATATTGTCTCAACAGGTTGTTATATTTGCGTCCAAACAAGAGACGCATTATATATCCGCTCGGTTGAAATGGTTGTATAAATAGCGTTTGACATGTGATGTAAACTTCCAAAGACGAACTTATAATGTCCGTTTGAGAATTAGGTATGTTTGTACCTAAAATTACTTTTAGGCACAACCACGATGATATGATGATGATTATTGAAGATTAGGGTAAAATTTGGTTGAGAACGAATTGGAGAAACAAACAAAGACAAAAGATTTTACGTGGTTCGGAATTGTGCCTACATCCACGGATGAATCTCCCTAAAGAGAGTTATTTTATTGATTCTATTACAATTGCTTCCCTTCTAGGGTTTTTCATTTTCCCCCCTCCTCTCGGATTACATTTCCCTCTATTTATCTTTGCGAATTAGGGTCTTACCCTCATTATGAGCTAAACATAAATGGTATTTATTTCCCTTATATGCCTCTAGATATTAAGTTTGCATGAAACTGCCCTGCATGCCTATTGACTTTCCCTACATGCCTCCTGGCATTAATCTTCCATGCATGCCTCCTTGTATTGATTTGCGGGCCTCCCGTGTATTTTATAAACGGTACAAGCATCGCCCCCTCTTAACCTCCAACCTGTTGGGGGTTAAGAATTTTGTTTTTCCTTCACGTCGATCGTCGATGACGTAACTCGCCAGTCGCCCCCAAGCGTGGGTAGAGACATTACAAAGACGCCCCCAACTGTGATAACCTGCAATAAAATTTGCTCACGTGCTAGGCGAGACTTTTTGCCACATGGTGGACTTGTGATGCTCGATAGTTAGTCGAGTCTTGAGTAGAATGTAGTGTGCTTGCGGCTGGGGCAAGGCTTTTTGCTCGCAACCTAACAAGGCTAGCGCTTACTGCTCGGGCAGGCTGGTTGTTGCTTGTGTTAAGTACGAGTCTTTGGACCAATATCGGGCATTGGGCTCGTGGTTCAGACGAGACTTTATGCTTTCCAAGATGCAAGTCTTTCATACTCGCGTACAAGACAAGATTTTATGCTTGCGATGAAAGCAAGACTTACGTGCTCAGGTGAAAGGTGATGTTTTAGGTGCTTGCGAAGTGATGCAAGGCTAAATATTGAAGGGTATATGCAATCCTCATCTCGAACTTGATTATGTCGCTATCCACGAACCACGAACTCGATCATGTTGTTATCCACAAACCTCGAACTCGATCATGTTGCTGCCCCAAGTACATATAAAAGTTTCTCGAACACAGAAGTTTTTGCTTCCGTGATGTAGGGAATTGAAAAAGGTTCTAACGAGCCAAAAATCACACAATTTGGACTTTAAACGAATAAGTTATTGACGAAACAAGATTTGGATGAAAGCGGGTGTGTTTGTTGGCGTCGCGTGATGACAGTGCAGAAGCGCTGACGTGTCACTTCTGACTGGGACGACATGGCTGACGTGGCACCCGAACGGTTCTGACGTGGAACAACCAGGTAATAAACTAGCTGAAAAGCCGGTGACGTGGAAGCTAACTCGATGCTGATGTGGCAGCTGCCTCGTTGATGACGTGGAAGATGACTGGTTGCTGACACGATACCGTTGACTGGATTCGATCAGTTGACGTGGCATGTCAGTTTGATGATGTGGCGTTGCTGACTGTGCATACATTGCTGATGTGGCAGAAGCCAAGTGTTGTGGCTTGGGCGGAAATAACCGTAGGTATCAGGAATTTGGGTGAAAACTTCCAACGGCTACGCTTGGCTGGCTCGGTCTGGAGTGGCTCGAACAGCTTGGCTCTTACATCACGGCTTGGCTCTAAGTGAACGGCTTGGCAGCTTGGCTTCTCCGGATCGACTAGAGGATTGCAGCGATTTGACTCAATACCTGAGCAGCTCGAACAACTCGGCTCGTCGGAGAACGTCTTAGAGCATCTTGGCTCATAGCTGCGGCTCGGCTCATCTGGATGGGGAAGAAACTTTAGTAACGTTTCTGTAATAGTTATAACTGTTATTGTTCTCTGGATTTCGCAATACTTGCTGCTACTGTTTTGGCCACACTTTCTTCAACTGTTTCGCAACAGTTTCTTCAACCTTTGTAACGGTTTCTTCAACCTCGCAACGATTTCTTCAGCCCTAATTTTTTTCTTGTTTGCTGATTTTTGCATGGAAATTCGTGGCATGATTTTTGAGCTTTTGACGCACCTATCTCAATGATAAAACACGATTGTTTTACACGAATCCACTTAGTCGGCGCCAATGTTTGTACCTAATATTACTTTTAGGCACAACCACGATGATATGATGATGATTATTGAAGATTAGGGTAAAATTTGGTTGAGAACGAATTGGAGAAACGAACAAAGACAAACGATTTTACGTGGTTCGGCATTGTGCCTACATCCACGGATGAATCTCCCTAAGGAGAGTTATTTTATTGATTCTATTATAATTGCTTCCCCTCTAGGGTTTTCCATTTTCCCCCCCTCCTCTCGGATTACATTTCCTTATATTTATACCTTTGCGAATTAGGGTCTTACCCTCATTATGAGGTAAACATAAATGGTATTTACTTCCCTTGCATGCCTCCAGGTATTAAGTTTGCATGAAACTGCCCTGCATGCCTATTGAAGTGCCATGCATGCCTCCCGGTACTAATCTTTCCTGCGTGCCTCTTTGTATTGATTTGCGGGCCTCCCGTGTATTTTATAAATGGTACAAACAAGGTACTCTAAATCAAGCTCGAGTGTAACGATGATTTAAATAATATTGTTTTATAAATCGCGTTGAGTGAATTCTAGAGACTTGATTGAAGTTATATAGCTTTTTTTTTCTTTTTTCCGAAAAAATAATTTATATAAAAGAAAAAGTTCATGATGGAGTCAGTTACATAATTGAATCGGTTGAATCGAACTCAGCGATCTAGTTATCTTACTAACAATACATATATTTAAAAAGTTACAAAAGGTCTTTTACAACTGTATTCTAACCATTCTATGTATCTGAATCAAAGATAACATTGGTATAACATGGTTAAATGTCCATTTGTGGTTTGGAAACAAAGCCAAACCTATTAACAAATCAGCATTTAGAAGAAGTGTTAGGATCATTAAGAGATCCAACCATTTCTCAAGGTTTTCATCAACAACAAAATAATAAAGATACCACATATGTCTGAATCGGGAGGAAACTGTCTGGATCGGTGTCTAAATCGGTCGAATACTGTGTTGGAATCGGTCTGAAATGGTGTCGGAATCTCATAGTTGAAACTGATTACTGATGTTGTTGTTGTAGATACAAACCCTAAAACTTGATATGAAGATAAAATTAAACCAGATAAAAAATAGAATCGGGTGACCACTAAAATAATAATAGCTATGGGGAAACATAAAGGAAACATGTATGTGGCCTCACGGTATCCTTACAATACTACCCGCACAACTATATTATTTTATGAAAATAATAAAGTTGGACGCGAGGCATATTGCTGGAGAGCAGGTAAATTTAGATATTATTATTATTTTCTTTTAAGAAAGAAATTTCGTAGCGCCGACTAGGTGGTTTGGTAAAATTTTCATCTGGCGTTATTGTTGTAGGTTATGGTAAATATATTCCTCAAGATTTGCACTTAATGATAAGATTTCATCCGCTGAATAATTTTACAATTTTCTCGAGATGTGTTCTTGAAGAAAGTTGTGATTTCTTCTACTTGATGTATTAGCTCTCAAATAGATTTGGTCTCCAAGAGTTGTTGATGAATGAAAGTGGGGGCTGCCTGCGAAAACTCCCAATGAGTAAGAGTTATTGCAGGTTTTTTACGGGGAGAGAAAGATTAGAAATGTTTAGCTTTCGGTTAGAATTTCACCTCTATTTATAACTTGTAGAGAAACGTAGCCAGTCCAATTAATATTTATTTGGATACATTTTGACTACGTATCTGGACCAAATGCTCTCCAGTTTCATCCTGATCCAAACCAATTCCATCATTTTTTAAGGACGAATAATGTTTAAATGTCTATCTAGACTTACCAGTAACTGATTCCCCCTCTTTTTAGGATTTTTAACTTCCAGGTTTGAATTAATTCACTTTTTTTTAATTCACTTTTTTTTAAGAGGTTCAATTAATCTGGTCATTTGGTGTTGAAGGATAACTGTTGCATGGGCTATAATCATTCTTTCAACCAAAGGACCAATACTTATATATATTGGGTAGCATTATTAGGTTGTGACACTTGGGCTCATATACCAAATTATATGATATAAACATCATCCCTTTTTAATCCTAAACTTATCGATGGGTTAGAGGAGTCCCTTAGTTCAACTGCTTCGGCATTTTACTCAGTCGCCCCCAATCTACGTACTTGTTGAATTTTCATGGTAGTCTGCTTGTGAACAAGCTTGCACTTGGTGTTACTGGACGCGAATTTTCCGTAGTCGAATATGAACGAGGCTTTATGATAATATCACGAGTTTCAAGATATATGTTTGTTGCTGTAAAAAGCCTTTTTGCTTGCATTATAACAATTTTTTTTTTTGCACTATGGCAAGGCTATTATACTGACGACTATAATTGTTAGCACGTCTCTTGGATAATATATGGGTCTTCTGAATCAACAATTGTTGTCGGTCTCTTGAGACAAGAATTCCTAGTTGCACGGTCTCTTGAGACAAGAATTCCTAGTTGCACTGGGCAAAAATTGATGAAATGTTTTACTTGCGATGAGTGCAAGACTTAAATCTCCACTTATGAGGTAAGGTCGTAGGTGCCTACATGATGGAAGGCTTTCTGCATGTATTGTGGTTGCGGTAAAGCTTCAATGTTTGGAAAACCCTAGCATTTTTCTTCTATAAGTATAGAGACCTATGTATTTACATTGGTATATTCCAATTGATATTCCAATTGATATTCCAATGACGATGAGTTGTGATCGGCCCCTTCGAGATGTGATTCCAAATACTTATTTGGATGAAATTAAAGATTTATTGTTGTTAAGTAATAAAGATCGACAACTAAAAAAAGAGATTGTTTTCATGGTAGATAAACAGTTCTCTTTCTCTCTATTTGTAATTTAGATATTCTTTCTTCATAGGTTTGTATTTCTTTGTATATTTTTCTTGAGTTGTGTTTAAGTTTTTCTTTATTTTCTCTTTATAAAGATTCCTTCATGTTTAATTGTGAAATATTAAGAAAACGGAAAAGATAAGTGGCTTGTAAATTTTGAATGAAACCCAACTAATTGGTTTAGGGCTCCATATGGGACGGGACGGTACGGGTTTTTGGCTAGCTCAGTATCTGTATCTCCTTATGACCGGTACCTGTACCTTGTATTTGTATCTGTACATGTGCAGTACGGGACGGGACATGACATGTACCTGTTTAATTCAGTACGGGAGGATACCGGTTCTTTACCCGTAGCGTATTTAAAATTATAAAAAAATAAAATAAAGCAAAAAAAAATTTAAATGAAGTTATGAACCACACCAAAAATTCCAAACCCCTAAAATCAATAACCAAAAAATTACAATCAGTTTCAAATCTAAAGTAAACAACAAACTAAATAGAAATGAACAAAAAGTAATTAGTTTTCAAAAACCCTAACTATTATTAGATGTTATTACTTGTTGCTCGGTACTACGGGACGGGAATAACCTAGAACTGTTACTTGTATCTATTGTACGCACGGTTCCAGTTTTTGGTACTTGTACCTGTCTCGTCTGACCGCGGTTCCGCAACGGTACCGATACGATTCCTGCGGTTCCGATACTGTTCCACGGGACAGATCCGATCCTGTGCGGCCCTAAGTTGGTTGAGCTTCATTTTTCTTGTTGAACTTCATGGAGACAAAAATACGAAAGGAGATTAATGGAGAATCAACCAGGTGAATTGGCTAAGAACTCCGCTGGATCACCTAGTTCACGGGTTAGACCGGTCAATTCACCTGGGTTAACAATTATGACACGTTTTTTGTTGTAGAAAAATTTCTAGTCAAAAGTTGTCCCAAATCCCAATCCATTGTTTAAACGATCCAACATTTTCCCGGTTGGACCATCATGGTTCTTAAAATACATTAAGAATCGCATGTGGGACCCACATGGGAATATTCTTTGGTTCAACGTCTATTGATAACACCGATTATTATGTGGTTGTGACTTGTGATTTGGCTGAGTTATATGCGGCTGCTAAAAGTTCCCAATCGTTCTACACAGACCGTGAGAAAAACTCATCAAAACAAAAGTAACACAAAAATCCCAACAAAACAAAAGTAATTCGCGGTTGATGAAACCAAAATTTGGTTTCATCAAAAAAAAAAATTGATGAAACCCAAAGAATTTGATGAAATCAATTTTGAAATTTGGGATTTTTGTATCAATTTTTTAAAATTTGTGATTTTTGTATCAATTTTGTTTAAGATGGAGTTTTAATAGATCCCAACATTTGAATGGAGTTTTTGTAATACAAGTTTGGTCATCTTGGATTTTTATGACTAGTTTTGTTTCTGAAATTCAAATCAGGGTACCCGTCAAGTCAAAGCTAGCTGGATTAACTCATACAACATCCCCAAATAAATGTCAACATGGCCAAGTGTCGGCCAGATGGAAAATTAAACCAAATTTAAATTTGAATCTCTTATTGTGGATTAAGGTCTCAGTTATCATCTGACGGTCCGATATGCTCTAGAACGAGGGCGGAGCAGGCCTATGACAAGGGTGGGAAGTTCCCCCTTTTGTTGGATGACTTTCGAGCCCGTTTTTCGCTATTCCCTATCCAAAACTCTTTTTTCCCTTCTTGGATATCTCAATGTTTCTTTTTGTCTCAGCACAGCAAATTTCCTGGCTATGTTCCTGCTCTATAGTATGGATACATGTTTTTCTGCTTCGTGGCATATTTATTTATTTATTGGCATTCTATATGGCATTGGAAATGTTTTAAAATTCGAAGGGTCGTATATTAATATAGTCTTTTAATAAGAGATATCGGGATGTTTAGGTTTTCGTTTCTTAACCACTAGGACATTTGGACAAGATTTAAGTCGAAAAGCTAAAAATCCATATGAAAAACAAAATTTAGGGGGATTTTGTGTTTCCCCCTCAAAAATAATATCTAATTTGCATTACCCCCTTTATAAATTGATAATAGGTAAAACCCCCTTTCCTTCATAACTGCCGTTAACATACAATTAAATGTGTACGTGCAATTCGCGTGTGTACATTAAATATTTAAATCGTAAATAGATATTCTTACCTTGCGTATGTGGCGCTTTCTGATCCCTAAATCCTTTCTTCTTTCACGGATTGGAAGATCAACGGACGCAGATAGTCCGTCTCGGTGATGACGAAACAAAACCCAAAGAAGTCACTGGTCAACCATGAATACACCACTGCCTCTATGAATCACTCCTCTCCTTCTACTGCTTCACCAGACTCTGCTGCCGAAACTTAAAAGCGCAATTTCTCACATACCCAAAGCACTCTTCAATCAATCACTAAAATCGTAATCAAATAAGAACATAATTTTGAACGGCAGTTGACGCCATTAATGGTAGACGGTTTAAGTGGGTGCTCTAGCTAGTTGACGAAGGATATCGAGCTTTACTAATCAAACCCATTTCAAAAATCACCATAGTATACCCATACCATTCCGAAAGACACGAACAAATTGAAATTGAAATTTCCCAGGAACATATGATCATGACTTTGAAATTTAAATTTTGGGTTATTTTCTTACTGATTTATGATCGATTAAGATCAACGATTCTGTGATCAGTCATGATACATCATCACCTGCATCTTTTGCTGGTATAACTAAGCATATATAAATCTCAATTTGATTTCAGGATAATGAAGATCAAGATATAAATCAACATCAGTAAACATATATCCAACCCCAATTCCAATTTAATTTTTAATCTCTTATTTATCGATTTCTAAACCTTTTGCTTTCTTCTGACTAACTCAAACTTCAATCAATTTTTTTTCCTTTATCTGTTCGTATGGGAGAATGAAGATGGAGAAGAAGAAAAAAGATCTCCACCTTGTTTCATCTTACGACACGTCTTACTCAATAAGAATCAACGGGTATTATTGCAAGCCATGTCTATTTTCTATTTTAGGCTTAAGGGTATTTTAAAATTTCGAAAAACAATGTCTCGCACGTGAATTGCATGTGCACATTTAACTGTGCGGTAACGGCAGTTATGACTAAAGGGGATTTCACCTATTATTAATTTAAAAAAGGATAATGCAAATTAGCTATTATTGTTCAGGGGGAACACAAAATCCCCCCAAATTTTAAAAAGATTGTACTGGTAAACACCTACTTAAATTTATTTTTATTATAAGAAGAGAATATATATTAAAGAAGCGAAGAATTTCTAAAACTAGTTCAGCTTTTCGGTGAGAATAATTCTCAACAACTACAACCAATTTACTATATTCAAAAATATCTGCAGCATAATAAGATTCCTTGGTTTTCTTTGATTTCTTTTTCTTGATATTGTTAAAATCATTTAGAATAGCTAAATTATTACTATTTTCTATTAGATCTAGTTTGTTTGTTTTTGTCTGCATTAAGAAATAAAGTGACCCACGATTTTGCAATGGGAGCAAAACTTTGTGTTGGGAATATATTTTTAAAATATTTTATCCCAATAAATATGTTTTTTATTTACAAATTTAGTCTTTATTAAAAATAATTAATTTTTTCTATAATTAATTTGACCGTTTCATTTTTCTGCTTTTAATGGTGTTAACAACACACCATTATAACTTCGAGGGTTTCATATTGTGGAGTTAATGGTGTTAACTACACCATAATTATATTTGATTAAAGAGAGATTTTGGTTGGAAAAACAAATTGAGAGAGTTGAGTTCTTCTTTATGTTTTTTGTTTTCAAAGGAAATATTTTTGTGAAAGAAAACAATCTGTGAACATCATTTGTTTTCTATAAGAGATTCTGAGCAAGAATGAAGTGTAGTAGTATCACATTCCTCACGGTGCAAGAGTGATTGTGAAAGAGATATTGAACTCGGCTGTTTTATCTTGGGAGCGACGCGACATGGAAGAACTGCTTGCACAATCTTGGGCAGAGCCGCGAAACGTCTTAAAGAATGTGACCTAGTCCGCGACTCAGTTGTAACAATGTTTTGTTTGTTTTTTGTGTGATTATTTTGCAGGCATAATTCAGCAATTGTTCCAACAATTTTAAGACGTTCTATTCTGCCACAGATATCAAAAGAAACGATTGCTGAAACGCGATAAGTGTCATTGTTTAATTTGTTTTATTAAATTATATAAACAGTATAATTCTTCCTTAGCAATTTAGCAAGATTCTTGGAATTAGTTTACTTAATACCTAAAGTAAATTTATGTATGATCTTGATGGACTAGGAATAACATGCTTAAATATATTTTTTTTGTGAATTTTTGACATAGAAAAATATTGTTGATGATAAATGGGTAACATGTTGTAGAGTTTTATGCGCATCTCTTTAACGAAAAGGAATTGGGTCTTGAAATTTTAACCGAGTATATGAGAAATCATGAGGATCATCCCTGTAAAATGTCATAATTTTTGGAGTCCGAAAAATATTTTTAGAGTATTTTACGAAACTGAATAATGTTGTTGAAAATTTCTGACGATTAGAAATTTAGTATTTCTGATCTCTGTGCTGATATTTTGGGTTTGTGTGAAATATGAAACTTTTAAATTATGAACTTATCTTCGAAACTCATTCTGAAATTTCCTATTTGGATTTTTAGATTGAGAGATGTGGTGATTTCAAAATCGTTGTGTACGTTTGTCCAAAATAGGAGATGATACTTGACACTAGAGATAAAAGATTGAGATGTCATAAATTATATTAAAATTCATGTTTTGATTTTGATTATTATTACTTCATACTCTTGTTTTGGAAATGAAAAAGAAGATCATTGTTAGAGATTAAGCTAATGCACCACATGTGCTTGATAATATGCTTAGTGGAAAGTTATAACTATATGTTATAACTATATAACTTTGAATCTTTCTTTGAAACTTAAGAGAAACATGGAGTGCTATGTTTTAATTGATTTTCAAGTAATTATGTAAGTGCATACCTTACATTTTTTTTTTGATTTCAAATGCTCACATGTACATGATTGTGACAGGTGAAAATTCACTTACTTGAGGAAATTTTATTTTCTAATGAAATAAAAAATTGCGGGAGATTAATCGATGTGTGGAGCAATGGAGTTGGTGATTTCTTTGTTAGTGCGCAAAGAATGGACAATGGTTTACAACCAATTGAGCTTTAAAATCAATTGAGGTATGTTTGATGAACTATTTGTAGTTACTGTAGTGATCAAATAATGACATTCTAAATTGAATAAATTGATTGTTCAATCTTAGAATAAATTTTAGGGAAACAAGATATTGAGAATTATTGTGTATGACAATAAACATGTGACTCATATAATTTTGGAACTTATGAGATGAAATTTTATACAAACCCAAAATCGAAATAATCAGAAACCTAGTCAAAACTAATGTGAATATCAACTCTCATCAAGAAATGAACATAATATTGATTATGAATTTATTTGTTATTCTTGCACGACATTGTAAGGATATCAAATATTATTAACAATGCTTTTCAATCTAAGTTGATGTAAATTGTGGATACGGTGAGAGGTTGGTATATATTGGTGTTTTACACCATGTTTTTTTGATAGGTTATGGTTCAAAAGTTGAACCAAATCGTTTGAAAGAAAGTGGTGTTGAGATATACTCACATCACTAGGATTTTCGGTATTGGTACGATCTCAAAGTTTACTTTGGGTAGAACAATCTTGTTAAAGATGTTCATACTTCCGAAATGAGAAAGAATTCTAGTTTCCTCCTATCTTGTTATTTACAAGATTGAGATTAGAAATTTGTTGAGTTTGATCAATGCAATACTACAAATGATATGTTATGGATAAAATGTTTGAGCATAATATTGCAATTTTATCATAACATAAATTGAATTTTGAATATTTGAAATATGAGATTTTGTCATGTTTTTTAAGAAATCAGTGAGTTAGTGATGAATATGAGCATGTTATATTTTCTTATAGACTTGGTGAATTTTTGAGTAACATGTATGTAATCTTACCTAACTCATAAAAGCATGTACCCTTTCAAATCTAACGCGAGTTGCATAAGTTTGAAATGAAATAAAATGTTGGAGAATTTTATAAAAACATGTGTGATGCTTTGAGTGGCCTGTATTGATATCAAATATGATACTTTGAGTAGTTAACTAGGTGTTGTTGTCTTCACGAAAATTGTTTGAATTTTTATCTACTATCTTGTACAAAACGTTTTGGGTTTAGATCATTGGTTTATTAGTTTTTCACAATTTTTGGGATCTTTGGATATTTTTTTGAAATTCTTGTTCGAGTCAAAATAGTGGGGGTTCCATATCCTATGCTTTAACATATTTGATTTAAATTAGAGGAACTAGAAAAATGAAGGTGACAAGTAATTCACTAAGAATGAACCTAGAAAAGCATATATAGTGAGACTAAATTTTAGTCATGAATATTTTGTTGCTTATAATTTGAAAGATAACTTCTTATAGAGAGTAACTTTGTTCTTCAAACTATTAAATCTTTTGGCAAAAAGTTTTTATGAGCCTATTGTTTTTAGACAAGCA
Organism: Papaver somniferum; assembly: GCF_003573695.1. NCBI lineage: Eukaryota > Viridiplantae > Streptophyta > Magnoliopsida > Ranunculales > Papaveraceae > Papaver > Papaver somniferum. The sequence continues at coordinate 196,406,742 of NC_039362.1, read as the reverse complement.
AACAAAAAATTGTTGACTCTTACATTCATGTCGCTAAAGAACTTACATGCTTGTTTGTTGATGTTATTTCTACAATGTATGATTTTTTATAGTCATAAGTAGAAATATATACTTTTGTGTAAGTTAAGGATGAGAATCTATGTAAACCAAGCATGGAAGACTGTGTAATTTCTACAATAAAAGAAATCATATAAGTTAGATAAGTTATCCTTTATATTCTGAAACACAACTTTAAAAAAATTTATAAAATAAAAATTGTTACTTGATTCATTCGAATGATTTCAGAATTGATGAAAGTGAAATGCACAATACTCTTTGTTTTGTATGCATAAGTGATTTTTTGAATTTTTATTCTAATGTATAGGATGAAAATGAAATTGAGAACATGCTTAGTTTGCTATTTGACATGAAAGACTTGAGTGAAGATGATGTATATTTTTGAAATGAATTTTTTCTTTCTTTGGATCATTTTCATTTCAATGAAAATATAATTTTTAAAAGAGATAACAATATATATAGTCTGACTGTAAACAAGTTTTCACTCATTTGGTTTAGTGCTAATGCTTTTGAGCTTATGTGTGATTGCACTAGACATGAGTATGGTAGCTCAGTATGCTTCTTTGCTACGTGATTGACTATATATATAAGTATTTTTTGTAATGGGGGTGTAATATATTGCTTCCATAGTGGGGGTTTTATATTCAGATTTGCCAATCCTAGTATGGAAAATTGGTAAAACATTGAGAAGGTTATGAGGTGTTTCAAACACATCATACGCCTAGAAATACACTATCTAAATGGTTACTGCAATCCTTTAGGGATATTGCGAAGCTGATTGGGGACATCCTTTCAGTTGAATCCTTTAAGGGATGGAGCGATTCGATCCTATAATAGATAGAAGAATAGACATATTAATCCAATGTGATAGTACCGCGACCATTGCATGAATTGAGAATGTAACGACAACTATAAGAGTTGATTTTATGAGAATATGGATTATATAGTGTCTGAAACGAGTTTCGATTAGTTCTTTGACGAAAGGATTGATAAGAAGATGTGAATACATCTTAGGGATGAGGTTTATGCCCATTGAGATTGAGTCATCTATGATGGATACCCAACCTAGAAATAGGTTCAAAGGGACTAGACGAAGTCATAGGTGATATGGAGATGCGAGAATCATGCTTTTGAAAAATTCATCCCACGGCATGACATCCTGAAACGACTAAAGGTTGAGCTTAATTTTTAATTTTAAAATTTTAAACTCTTAATGATGTTTATATCTCTATTTAGAGTGGGGTACATTCAGGAGTACTCTTGATAGACTCACCTATATGAATGTGAAAGTGTGACCGCTTTCTATGAGAATATGGGTAGTTCTCTAAATCATTCATTAAACTAGGATACAAGCGCAGGGCCATAATGTGATGGCTTTAGACTTTACACTAGTATAGTCGTGTGTGTTAAGTAATCTTTTTATCTCCTAGAGTTCAAGACTTATGTTCACTCTATGGTCAGATTTTAAGAGAGCCTATTAACACTACGTAAAGGTTCAAGTCGCGAAACACTTTTGCTTATGCACAACTCTGTACGTTCTTGCTCAATGTTTTAAAAATATAAGTGGGGGATTGTTGGGAATATATTTTTAAAATATTTTATCCCAATAAATATGTTTTTTATTTGCAAATTTAGTCTTTATTAAAAGTAATTAATTTTTGCTATAATTAATTTGACCGTTTCATTTTTCTGCTTTTAATGGTGTTAACAACACACCATTATAACTTTGAGGGTTTCATATTGTGGAGTTAATGGTGTTAACTATATCATAATTATATTTGATTAAATTATGTTAAAACCTTTTAATATAAAGAGAGATTTTGGTTGGAAAAAACAAATTGAGAGAGTTGAGTTCTTCTTTATGTTTTTTGTTTTCAAAGGAAATATTTTTGTGAAAGAAAACAATCTGTGAACATCATTTGTTTTTTATAAGAGATTCTGAGCAAGAATGAAGTGTAGTAGTATCACATTCCTCACGGTGCAAGAGTGATTGTGAAAGAGATATTGAACTCGGCTGTTTTATCCTGGAGACGACGCGACATGGAAGAACTGCTTGCACAATCTTGGGCAGAGCCGCGAAACGTCTTAAAGAAAGCGACCTAGTCCGCGACTCAGCCATAACAATGTTTTGTTTGTTTTTTATGTGATTATTTTGCACACATAATTCAGCAATTGTTCCAACATTTTGAGACCTTAGGATTTTCATCTTTTTGCCAAAACCCTTGTTCACCATTATCTTCTTCGTCTTCCACCCAAACACGATCTGGGATATTCATAATAAAGTCCACTTATACCAACACTAGCAAAAAAACCATAGCCCAAATACAGAATGTTGTGATCTATCTGATTTGGTTTGACAAAAGCTTTCGCCATCGCCAATAGATTTTCTTTCGTCCAGTATTCTAAGCTTAAACCTGGAAATTAATCCACACCTTGGCTATAAAAGTTTGTTGATTGTCTGGATTGAACTTTGGATCCCACTCTCTAACTTGATGATATTGGTCAACCACCTTCAAAGATCCTCATGAACTTATCATAATCTTATCCTTTACATTATCAAGCTTGATAACAAAGAACTCCCTTCCAATAAGAATGAGCTTGACTTCACCATCCAGGTTCCATTCATATCATAATTGGTCCCTTGCTTTTTCTAACATAATCTTGCTCAAATCAAGCCTGGCGATGAGACTCAAAATCTACTGATTCAATCCCTTCTTATACAAACTATTGGTTAACTTAATGGTACGGAACTATCCTTTGAGAAAAGTAGAAGGCAGAGAATTCAATTCAGATGCAAAGACAACTCTATTGGAGGGAGATATTTCTATTAACAAAGAAGAACCTCCCATGGGAGGTCCATTGCTACAAAAAATTGAAAGTTAAAAACAAAACAACAGAAATAGATTACTAAAAAGAAAGATCTCAAACTAAAAACCCATAAAATGCTAAGAGAGTATAGACACCCATGAAATCTACATAGAGATAAGGGAGTTTAAAGAAAACAAGTCACAAAAAAGAAAAAAATAATAGAAATGGAGAACTAAAAGAGTAGCAGCAAATCACAAACAAATCTAAAGAAGTAATATCAAAGAAGCCCATGCACAACAAATTTAATCTGTAACGCCCATATCAAACTAAAAGAAAACGAGAAAAGGAGTTACCTGAATAAATCAATTGAAAGAGAAATCAAAGCAATTAAAGAGTAAAAATCCATTAACAAGATCCAAAGTGAATCCCAAAAACAGAAACCCACAAGTTATTTCCTTCAACTTAGCCATATGATTGTTGATCAGTAAAGTCTGACAGACGAGGAAGATGAATTGAGGATGCTTCTATAACAAGCAAAACATAAGAAGAACTTATTAAATCTACTCATGGTGTCGAATTAAATAGAGAAAATATTGATTTCTTCAATGGTCTAGAGTGACTAATTACTTCTTATTTAGTGAACCCAACTTGTCTAGACAACGACCATGCTTATGGATACTTGGTTTAGTATGTTAGTTAAATGGGATGCATTGTTGTTACTGGGATACAGTTATAGGAAACAACTAGACCATTTGATTTTGCATCTTATGCTAATAAAATTAGCCTTTTGCAGCTTATGCTAATAAAATGGGCTAACCGGTCAAGATAAATGTCAATAGACTTTTGCTTAATTATTTCTCATAATTTTCATCTCTTTGGTGATTGTTGCTTATTAATAAAATTGGCCTTTTTCCTCGAAGAAAAAAAAATGCATGAATTTGCATCTCATTTTCTTTTTATGTTTTGCTAATAGACTTCTTTTTAGATTAAATTGGGCTTATTGTTGAGACTTAGATATGGCTTAGGGTGGTTCTCATGGGGGTTGGCTAAACCCTCCATTTGCCATGCCAGCTGGCCTGACAAACTAGCCGCGCCACTGTGGGAAATAAGTTTGCTAGAGCTTCTCGGTTGAACTCTCATGCGTTGCTATCTCAAGCATGTTTGTCAATGTTAGTGATCAAAACTATAAGTCTTGATTTCTAGTCTACTATTAGTTAAGTCTCGGATTAGGATAGAAAGTGTAGTTGAGCTCAAGACTCCATGACAATCATTATACAGAGACGAATTGAAGAACTACTCAAGGAACTTGTGGAACTTCATCGACTAAAAGGTATGTGGAGACTTGAACTTATCTATCACTCAAAAGTCTATCTATTCTATTTCCTGTCTTGAGACAAAAGTCGTATTGCTATATAGACTTTGATTATACACATTTGCTATTTCGAGCCGAGTTTATCTCGCTTATCTATTTCTCGAAATATATGTTGGTAAGCTTTCGCTTTGGCCGAGTTCATCTTTACTAGTGACGAAAGTCATATTAGTTTCAATTACTTGAAAATGGCTTTGACGAAAAATGATTTGTGAATAACAACTATATAACGTCCTCTAAGAATGTTTCAATGATTGAAATGAGAGTTTAAAATATATAACCTTGGAAGGATATAAACATAGTGTGGTAACACATATGTGTGTAAGTCCTTATTCCACTGTGGGAAATAACAACTATATAACGTCCTCTAAGAATGTTTCAATGATTGAAATGCGTACTTTGCTGCTCAGGAAAACCGGAACTAAAGTCCGCGTACCAGTACGCCCACCATCGGAAGTTCACGTCCAGAGAATTTCTGCTGGAGTTTGTGAACTGAAAACAAACTCATTCCGGGTACTTAAGTCCGCGTACCAGTATGCGTACTTAAGTTGGTTATTTTCTAAAAACGGTTCTTGGTGAACTTAAACTTATATAAACTAAGAAATGCATAATTGCAATCCGTGGCTATAAAGTTCATGAATTGGTTCGAGTGAATCAAATCGTTTTTGTTTCGATTGTGTCTTGTATACTTCTATAAGATCTAAGCAATTGAACAACTCTCTAACTAGTTCATTTGAGTCATTTGAAGTAGTTGTGGTGAAGAAGAATATGGTTGATATGAAGGTGCTCATATGGTTAACCATTTGGTTAACTACTGTTGAACCAACTAAGTGTACATGTTTGGGTACGGTTACACAAACCTAAATAAACGTGCATTTCATTTGTGTGTAACAAGCTAAGTTCGATCTAACGGTTGAAAGGTATTAGCTTGAATCTAATCAGGTTTTCATCTAACGGTGAATATTGAATGCTTTGTTACTAAGCTAACATTGATTGCAAACCCTGATTTGAAAGTCTATATAAAGGAGAACTCTAGCAACTGGGAAACCTAATCCCCACACCTCCTGTGTGATACTAGTTGTATTAGCTAGATTCGATTCTCCTTTAATCTTAGGTTTCTTCTCGAGACCCTGTAGGTTAACGACTTGAAGACTTCATTGGGATTGTGAAGCCAGACCCAACTATTTTCTCTGTAGTTGCGTGATCTGATCTTGTTGTTTCTATCGTATGTGAATACAATCGTAAGATTGGCTTGCGATTGATTTCTCCGATAGGCAAGATATAAAAGAAGTCACAAACACCTTCGTCTCATCGTTTTTGATTCCGCAATATATTCTTTCAAGCTTCGAATTCTAATCATCTGGTCCCTTGGCAATTCAGAGTTCAAAGCTGGAGACGTACGGATGCAAATCTATCAAGAAGGAAACAGTTGTGATCCTCGCTTAGAGAATATGGTTCAGCGCTCAATCTAATTGTATAGATTTCCTGCCTTTTTGGGTAATTACGATTTAAGGGTTACTAGCATCAAACCTGCATTTGTACCAATTAAGTTTCAATATTATCAGGCTCGAACATGACCAGTTTAAGTTTTAGTTCCCAGTCGGACAGTTCTCTTATGTAAATTTAAAATCGGGGGAAAATACAACAAAGAATTTGTAGTTCTCTTAATGGTCAGTCCGTGTAGGTTATCTTTTTATATACGGAAGTACATTACATTCACAATATTCACACCCATGATAACACAAAATAATAATCTGAATTCAGAAGGCATTCATATGATTCAGACAGAGTTTGAATCCTATATGATGCTTTAGTGATGTGCATGCATATTGCGAGCTAATCATCTTATTTACTCTAGTCTCTGTTAATTTTTTACTTTTGATTGAACGTCGTTACCAGAAAGGTGCCCCTCAGCCCCTGAGCAGAACTCCATGTCAGAGGTTTTAAGTTGGTTGGGAAGTGAAGATCACGGTTTTCCCAAGAACAAAAAGTATCAATGACAACTCGCTAAGGAAAACTGTGCTGATTAGCTCTCGATTCACCGTCCATCCATATATTGTGACTCCCGCCCGATTAGACTGCAAATACGTTACTGCATAACAAAAGTTAATTTTGTAGAAAGAACGAATTTATAAATATAATCACATAATTAAATTTGGGAGAAAGACTCCAAAACAATAGAGCGAGCATTAGTTCACATACCAAACGCTTGTCTCTTGTTGTATGAAGAAGCCATTTGTGTATAATTTGGTTGTCCAATGCCATCCAACGACTCCAAATCGCTTTCAGAGAAGACTGCAGGTATTGTTCTTCTTGGATTAGCAAATGCCTGAAAGTTGCCCACACTTTTTGAGCCTCTCATGCAAGATGGATCCGGTGAATTACTCGTTAATAAAGCATGACACTGACTAGCAATAGATGCAACACGTTCTGCTCTATGAGAAATCTTTGCGGCTGCATGCAAGCAAATGGATATGCCAACAGTTTGAACAATGGAGCTTACCTAGCAACATTAAAAAACATAATAAATGCCATTGACTAGCAATAGAAGCCTTAGCTGCTACCTCTAAATCTTTTTCTGGTCTCCTTAGGCGTGCCTAGGCGCAAAATGCGTGAGGCGAAGCTCCAACTCCTCACACAACATAGTCCATAAACTAATGAATCGAAAATGTCTTTATAACATTTACTAAACAGATGTTGTTAACGTAGAACTTACTGCGAAATCCCCTCCATTGATGGCAGTGATGATTCCTTGATACTCAGTAGTTCGGAAGAGAGTAAGCACTTGAGTAGATGTCACAACCAGGAACTCCGACAGAAGAAATATTCGAAATCTGTGGCTTATTTTAGAGAGATGGTGCCTTAGACGAAGATGTTCATCAATAAGTGCAGTGACATCTGTATCCCTTTCCAAAAGCTTCTTGTATTCAGCAAAGTGGATATCTTGAAGATTGCACACTAAATAGAACAAAACACTGGCCGACAGAGAAATTATAGTGGAATAAGTCCACGAGGAAAGCAAAGCAAACATTATAGCAACTGAGATCCACCACGAATCATGGCCAACATATATAACTCGGATAACTTCACGGATTGTCTTCAAAAGAAAGCAAGGTAACATCCACATAACAAGCAAGCGGAAGAATCCCTAATGCAAATGAAATACCAACACGAAAATTTCCTCAACATGACATACTTATCAATGCATACATTTCCACCCGGTGGATGATGAAAAAACAGACTCAAAATGAAATTAAGATATTCAAAGAGACTTTTACCTGGATCATCTGGATGTATTGTTTCCGGAATTTGCCTATATGACCATGATACCGATCAACAAAAAGGAATTTCCGAATCCCGCGTTTCCTCAAATTATGTGACATGCAAAGTAAAGAAATGGCCGAAAGAAGTGATCGAGAAGCTAAAATATCAAGTTCAAATTTACTGATTTGATACTTTTCACAACCTGAACAAATAGGAAGTAATGATAATATTAGAACCGGTGCTGAAACACCAATGATTACAAATGAAAACCAAGATATCAATATCCCTGTTAATGAAGATTGATGGAAACCAAATAAGAATAAGAAATTGTTTAGTTTCTCTAGCTTTTCTTCTAATTCTTCTTCTTCTGTAACAGTTAACTCATCTTTTTTTAGTAGGATTATGCTTGGGTTTTGGTTTCGGTCTATTAATGGAACTACTAGGACTGTCGTGGTGGATGGTTCTTTTGTAACTGGGTTATGTGAATCAGCCATGGATTCTAGAGACAGAAAATTAACAGAAGCGTATTAGACATTTGATATTGGAGGAGGGGAATTAACATTGACATGAACAAAAGGGAAGTTGACTAAATTTGTCTTGTAAGCATGCACGTTGCCTCACAATAGTACCCCTTCCACACAACTAGGGGTAAATTACTTATTGAGAGATACAGTAGAACCTCGACATATTAGTACTCTAAATATTAATAACCGTTACGTATTGATACAAAATCATAGTCCACATTCGTAAAATCTCACGTTAATCAACCTCCATATATTAGTAATTTTGTGCGTGACTAAGAGTATTAATATATGGAGATTTTACTTTACAGCCATGGTTCACCGGATACCTGGGTTGCACAGACGTGGACGCATAGACGCGGACATGACACGACGCAGACGCAGACGCAGACACTACAAAATTCTCAAAAAATTAGAACGCGGACACGTATATACATATTTTATTTATATATTATTTATATATATAATCATGTATTTATACAACAAAGTCAAATATTTCGACCCTAAAAATTAGAAAATGATGCTACATGTGTATGAATTTCAAAAGAAAAGAAGATATCGTTTGTTTATACACGCCGAATGTCAAACAATCAGTCACTATTAAACACATGGCACAATCAAAATGCATTATTAGAACAACACATGCCCGACTAAGGGTATACGTGATGTCATTTCCAATTGCAAAACCTTAATAAAGACCTAGCGTATTGATCTAAATGTTTGTCTTTCTTCATTTGGTTAATAATAGTAAAAATAAAGGAAGAAGTTTAAATGAAAATGAAAAACAAAATGCGTCGGACACGCGTCCAAACCAGACGCACGAAGGACGCGAAAATTCATGCGTCGGACACGCGTCGTGTCAAACGCGAGTTGGACGCGGACACGACTCAAAAAAGGGAGCGTCCGTGCAACCCAGCCGGATACCGATAGTGATACGATACGGTAGTATTGTAACAATAGATTTGGACAGATTTGATTGGTGATACAACATGACCCGGTGATCAAAGAATTTTATATTTTTATTACAAGTGATTTGAAATGGGCAACCCAAAATATATGGCGTCACCCGTCACCAAAATCAAAGGAATGATTTTGTAGGGATCATGGCCTTTTTGAGGGGACCATGATTTTAGTAGGCCACCTCCCCTATAGTAATAAGGGGTGTCCTAAAATATTGAAATGACTAACCTATCCTTAATCTAATTTAATTTAAAACCAACCTAATAACCACCTATATATATATAACCACCACCTCCTCCCACCACCACCGCCCACCACCGCCAATTACCACCACCACCACTTCCGATTATCACCACCACCAACCACCGATTACCACCACCGCCCACCACCGCCGATTACCACCGCCACCACCTCCGATTATCACCACCACCAACCACCATTACTACCACCACCTCCTCCCACCACCACCACCACCACCGCCTATTTAAGAAATGTAACAACATCAATGCAATCACAATTAAGTTCTGTTACATGATAATTTTATCGAGTATAAAAGACGCCAGCCGCAGCCTGATTCTGCCATGGGACCACTCCGGAGGTATTTTCCAACAAACCCTTCACTTCACTTTAATTTGATTTTGATTATTTCAGTCGAATAGAAATCATCAAAATAGGATTTTAGTAGGAGTTACAGAGCCATGTTCGGTTAGGACGATTTTCCAAAAAACCCTAGTTTACTAATCGAACTTCTTGAAAATGAAGAACACGAAGAACAGTTCGGTTTTATTGGATTTAAAATTAAGTCACCGAACTCTCTGTTCGGTTGTTTCGCAAAAAATTTTAAAACTACAAAGTAACCGAACTCCACCCTTAGAACCGAAAAAAAACAAATCCAGTCTATCCGAACTGTGTTGTTGTGGCCACTATGTTGAGTTCCAAAATAACCGAACTTAGCCAATAGAGTTCGTTTTTTTCGCAAAAAATTTAAAACTACAAAGTAACCGAACTTAGTCAATAAACGTTGGAACTTCACATTTTTTTTGTTTGTTAAGTTCGGTAACTTCACAATTTTATCGCAGAAACCGAACTCAAAGTTCGGTTGGTTAGCTGTTAGGTTCAAGTTTTCGAAAGAACCGAACTTTGTAAACTTATATACTCTTATAAAGTTCGGTTAGATCAAAAGTGCATGCAGTTTGCGAACCAACCGAACATAACGATGTAACTCTTAGAAATTCTATTATTAGAGAGTTCGGTAACCTGCGTGTTTGGAACAAGTAACCGAAGTACACTTTCAGATGAGTTCGGTTACTTGTTCATCTCACGGGGCAACCGAACTACAGCTTCAGATGAGTTCGGTTACTTGTTCTTCATATAAAGTAACCGAACTACAGCTTCAGATGAGTTCGGTTACTTGTTCTTCATATAAATAACCGAACTGTTCAAAATCCAGTTCAAATCCGGATCATTTTGAAGATTAACAAATATTCTAGGAGAGGATGGAGATGAAGAGTCAGATGAGTTTTCATCATTTGAATACTCAAACTTAGTGAATTGGAAAAAAAAAATCTATTTTCCATGTTTTCCTCCTTCATCTTCTCTAACTCTACTCTCTCAATAATTCTACTCAACTAATAATAAACCCATCTTTTAATTTAATCTCACTAATTATTTTTAACTAAATCATTCACTAATCATCACACAAAATTAATCAGGAGGGTAATTTAAGTATTAACATAAATATCTAGATAAGGAGTGACCTAGATTTACTTCTAATGTCTTTACCCAAAATAAAACCATGATCCCAAAAAAAACCATGGTCCCCATAAAATCGTTCAATCAAAGATCATTTGCAACGTAGTTACTGTCTCAAGCTCAACCCAAGAGATACGAAAAAGCCCATGCTGTACCAAAATCAACATGAAGACTTGGACTCTTACTAGATTTTTGGACTAATGCTTTTGGAATGATAAAAACCGCTACCGAACTCCCTTTCAGTTTACTTTGACGAACTCAATTATATAACCTTAGAACCTTAGAAGGCATTAAAAAAATAAAAAAAAGGCGGGGAAAACTAAGAAATAAACCCAACTCTTTCTCAAAATGTCTCCACGTGGCGAGAACCCAGAAAGTCTTCCTCAATTCCCTCCAAAAGACCGAACCTATTCTTTTTGTCCTGTATAAGTAAACAAAGATTCACAAACAAAAACAAATCTATCAAAGACTTGGAAACTTTGAATTCATTCATTTTTAAGTAAGTTTCTTAACGAATATGATCATAACGAATATGAGAATGTTATATGAAAACTCGCAGGCAATGGAATCCCTTACCTCTGACTCCATGGATTCATCTCCAATTCTAATGGTTTCATCAGCTTTTCTCCCAACAGGTTCTTTAATAGAGTCACTGATTCATATCTCTCATGAAGTTTCTTCAGTGGATGGTAAGCTTCCTTTGTTACAGGCTAGAAATGTTGCTAAGTTAACCCGGAAGATTAAGCTACTGTCTTCACTTTTCGAAGATATCCGTGAATCGAATGGTTCACTTCCCCCGTCTTCAATCCTTTGTCTTACTGAGCTGTACGCTGTAATTCGAAAAGCCAGGGTACTAATTCAAGAGTGTAAAGATGGGAGTTGCTTGTGGAATGTATTGCAATCTGAATTCATGTCGAAACAATTTCATGTTTTGGTGAAGGAGATGGGTATGGCACTAGACATTCTTCCTTTGAGTTTGATCAAGATAACTCCAGATGTTCGAGAGCAAGTGGAGCTTCTCCACAAACAGATAAAGAGAGTGGATGCTTTTCTTGATCCTGTAGAGTTTCAACGCAGAGAAGAGATTCTAAAATTGATGAGCAACAACAATGAAAACAAGTATGGAAATAAGAGGATTTCTGACTGCAAGAAACAAATAGAAACGATTATGTGTGGTATAGGTCTCAAAAACCTTTCTGATTATGAAGAGGAAATATTGAAGCTAGAAGGAGAGGCTCGTAAACAAGCTGGAACAGGAGGACTTATTGTTGTTTCAAATATTAATAACCTTATCTCCCTTGTATCATATTCAAAATCTATGATATTTGGTGATGCAAAATATGATGAGAATATAATCAGCAAACTAGATCATGCAGCGGTGGTGAAGAGGTCAGTGTCCTTACCTAGAGATTTTGATCCATCGCCTTCAACTTCTCAGTCAATGATTCATCACATCCCTGACGAGTTTCGCTGCCCAATTTCACTTGATTTGATGAAAGACCCTGTCATTGTAGCATCTGGCCACACTTATGATCGAAGTCCGATTGCTCAGTGGATAAATTCAGGTCACCTTACATGCCCAAAGAGCGGGCAGAAACTAATTCACATGGCTCTGATACCCAATTACGCACTTAAGTGTTTAATCCGTCAATGGAGTGAAGAAAATAATATCCCACTAACAAGTGAAATGCGTTCTTCGTCTGAAGAGAGAAGTACCAGTAAGAGAAAAGAAATGGAGAACTCTGTGGATCACATTTCTGCATCAAAAGCTGCTATAGATTCTGTAAAGCTGACAGCCGAATTCCTTGTGGGGAAGCTCGCAACCGGGTCACCTGATACTCAGAGACAGGCAGCTTACCAACTAAGATTACTTGCCAAAACAGGAATGATCAATCGCCGACTAATTTCCGAGGCAGGCGCTATTCCATTCTTAGTTACACTGTTAAGTTCCCATGATCCACAAATCCAAGAGAATGCAGTTACTGCCTTGCTGAATCTCTCCATTTTCGATAACAATAAGGTTCTTATAATGGCAGCTGGAGCAATTGATAATATAATAGAAGTCTTGCAGTCAGGGAAAACAATGGAAGCAAAGGAGAATGCAGCAGCAGCCATATTCAGCTTGTCGATGATAGACGACTGTAAGGTTACAATTGGGGCCCGCCCAAGAGCAATCCCAGCATTGGTGGGTCTACTGAGGGAGGGCACCAGTGTTGGCAAGAGAGATGCAGCCACAGCTCTATTTAACCTTGCGATTTACAATGCTAACAAAGCAAATGTGGTGGTCGCCGGGGCAGTTCCTTTGCTCATTGAACTATTGATGGATGATACAGCAGGAATCACGGATGACGCGCTGGCTGTGCTGGCTTTACTATCTGGAAATCTTGAAGGACTTGAAGAGATTAAGAAGAACCGAACGATGGTGCCACTCCTTGTTGATCTGTTGAGATTCGGTTCTGCAAAAGGGAAAGAGAATGCAGTAAGTCTTCTGCTAGGACTCTGTAAAAATGGAGGAGAAGAACTTACTAGGCGTTTGATATTACACCCACACAGTATACCTTCGTTACAGAGACTAATTTCTGATGGATCTCTCAAGGCTAGAAGAAGAGGCGAAGCTCTTCTAAAATTACTCAATAGGCTTTGCTTCCAGTCTTCCCACAGTTCTTCTCAAAATTCTTCCCAGAATTCTTCTCACAATTCCCTGGAATGACAAAACAAACCAAGTAAACAGCAATATTAACAAGGAAGGAAACATCAGAATTCCTCACAGGGATATTCTTGTAAATGTTGGCATATACATTATTATACCGTACATGGTTATGTTGTCGATATTACATAAAATTGCATAAAATTACATAAAATTGCAAATTCTTATAACTTTATAAGCTACTACCTGTTTCTACTTTTAGCTTCAGCCCAGAGGAACCTGAAAATGTTGCATCTTTGATTTTATTTACCTGCAAAAATATAGTGACAGCCATAGTAAACTAGAGCTTTAGAAGGTAGCATACCTGAGAGCTGCGACCCCTTCATACAATTTCAGCAATTACATAAAATCAAGAAACCAAGAGGAACATGAATCTAGATAGTAGATATAGATTTCTGGAAGTGAAGTAGAAAATATATATACTTGTATTACTTATCAACTAAACTCGTACAAATTTTAACAAGAAGGTTCCTTAACTAAGTGGTAGGATCCTCGAGGCATATATACTACACAACTACAACAATTTTATACACTGAAGGTTGAACTTCTGTTCAACGAAAAGAATGAAACGCCCTACAACTTGAAACCGGGATTCATCGGTGTGTGAACCATGGTTCACAGAGTTCGCTGTTGAAGGTTGAGATTAATATTCTACAATTCCACCATTTCCAGATGAATATGTGTGCCATCTAACTTATACTTCCAATACCAGCTTCCACTATCCATCATTTCCTGCTGTATAGTTTCCAACTTAACAGATAGACCTGAATCACAGAAGGAAAAAAACACAAAAAATGTAAATCCTTCAGAATTTGACGGCTACATTTGAACGATAAATGAAGCATTAAAGTCAAGGAAATAAGTTAATCAAGGCCAGGGACCTTTCTTTCCTGTTGTAACCAGCATTTTGTAGCCATCTGGAACTTCAAATACATGATTTCCCTGGATGAAAAATGCAGAACTGTTAGAGAAGTCATAACATTTTCTGCCATAATATACAAAATCAGCCATCAACAACACAAAATTAGCCAGCAGCCATAACAAACTGAGGTCAATGCTCCCATTTCGGGCACAAACACCCTTAACCATCAATAATCTTGATATTTCATTTGAATATGGTATTGTACTTCAGAAACCATAATATCGGGTGCCTACTTTGTACTAACCTCTAAGACTACATCAGATGCCTCAAATTCAGCATTTCCGTGCAGCATGATCTGAACAGCTTCGAATCTCTGAACATCATGTTTCCAATAAATATTCTCAGGATGATTCCAGTTGATCCCTCTATTGATGACCTTAACATTCTCTAATTTACACTTTCCACACCTATCACAAAACAAAAAGTTTGCCTTATTTTCAAATTCATCTCTGAAAGCTATTCCTAATAGAATATTGAGACTTGATATCGGAACTGATAAGGTACCTGTATCCATACTGTAGTATGGACTCATCAGTTTCATCTGTCCTCAAAGATCCCATAGCATTTTCGGCAGTAACAGTCAAGCTTCCGTCGAGCTGCATTGTAAGTAAAAAGGCAATTCCAGAAACCAAACATATAATCACATCCAAAATTAAGAAAGTGCCAGAATCAAAAGATCGTGTATCTGGTAAGAACTACCTCAA
Organism: Papaver somniferum; assembly: GCF_003573695.1. Classification (NCBI taxonomy): domain Eukaryota; kingdom Viridiplantae; phylum Streptophyta; class Magnoliopsida; order Ranunculales; family Papaveraceae; genus Papaver; species Papaver somniferum. The sequence continues at coordinate 196,391,678 of NC_039362.1, read as the reverse complement.
CATTTCGCCATGAAAATTCTGCAACCTCAATCTGTAACTCAGAACCTTCAGCTATGGCACCTCTTTGGAACTGGGCAATGAAATATAGTTAAGATCAAATAAAGAGATGACAGGTTAATGTGCAATATCGTAATAAATGAACCCCAAAAGCGGCCATACCTTTTGCCTAGTGACCTCCCAAAGTGGGCCTAAAGCAGGATGTAGGAAAATCAAGAACGGTGGTCCAGAATCGAAGTATTTTACATTTTCTTTAATCTGGCAAACATGGAATCATAAATACATATAAGCTCAGAAAATATTGGTGAGAAGTGAGAACTGAGAAGTATTTTGGACATCAAACATCAAGCAAAAAGTAAGTTCTTGCTGAACTACATACAGCATGCCAACTAGAACAGATATTTATCACGCCAACTGCAAAAGATATTCATCACTTCATAAACTACACATGGTCTAAAACAAATTTTTACCTTGGGAACTTTTATATCACATTGGGACAAAATGTCGGCTGCATTGCGTAGGACATCCAACAGCGATCCATCTGGAGTCTGCATACCAAGTCAAACTCTGAATAATGAGCAAGAGCATCCAATGTGTTAAGAACAGACATTATAACGTATCAGTACCTGGCCGTCACCGTTCTCAGTAACGGTCTAGAAGAGCCATTATTTCAGTTAGTTCCAGTTCTAAAGGCTGTTGTTTATGTCTTTTCCATTTTGATTTCTTTGTTCTATACCGTTATCATGTTAAAGGCCTCATACCATTATAACAGTTTACTTCAAACATTAATTGACGTACACCAAAAAGCGAACAAAACAATAAGGGTAAAAACATGTACCTGACGCATAGATTTATCTGTATGCTTTCTTTTCTTCTTAGCAGACGACGTAACCCTTTTTCTTTCATTGTACACAATAAATGTATCCAGCTCGTCTGTAAAAGATTGGCTCGTTATAGGTGTTCATTAATGCAGGCCAAAATGCTAAGTTGGTAACAAGAATGCATGAGAGCTGAGGGATATCTTACCTTCTATATCTGTATAATTTCGAGCTGAATATCTATTCATAAAATTATCTGCAATGTTTTGCATTGTGCATTCAAGTCTGCCACCAGGAACACTGAAAAATAGAATAAGCAGATGTTATAAAACGTTGTACTCGTCCTCCTAAAAAGATGTGCAAACTGGAAAGCATAAATATGATAATAAATATGGTCTACCTGTGTTGAAGCCCAAGATGATCCGTGTACACAATATTCTTTTTAAGGTTTAATACCATTCCAGGTAGACAAGCAGAACTTTTACTTGAACCAACTCTTTCCGCAGAAGCTAAATCAACATACAAAATGTTTGTGTTTGCTGGAAACTCTGCCTGCAAGCTTAACCACAAAAAAAAAGGTTCACACTGAACAACATATTACTAGCCAATGAGAACCACAAGGAGCTTATGAAAGAAAAAGTCAAAAATTGCAGCTACATTTAGTGAGTGCAGTTGCAGATTATAACATCTAAGGGGCGTCAAATTGTTTCAGAATAAGTTTAGTTGTTAAGTAAGGGTGTGAGCAGGAAATAAGTGAGATAAGTTTTCTGTCCTCGCTTGTGTGACACGCTATCATTCTGTTCAGGAGTCAGGATGGCTCAAATGCAATACTTTAACTCCTGATAAAGATTTACAAACTCAACATCACTAACCTGTAATGCATGCCAACATCTCAACAAGAATGATTTTAAGGATTTCAAATAAAGCAAATATACCACATTGAATGTTAAGTAGAATAACTACTTGATTTATTTTTTTTCAACAGTGATGGTAAAACCATCCTTAAATCAAGGGTCTCAACAGTGTGATGAATATACAGAGTTGTATTATAATTGCTGTAATGACCTAGTAATACTGAGCGATTAAAGAGAAAATTTGAGTTCTCGTGAAATTTTATAAAACATGACGCCACATGCTGAAAGTAATGACTGCAAAAGTCACCAGACCATGTTGATTGGTTTATAAAATCTTGTCTAATACTACTACAGTGATAAATTTCTACCTGCCTGGAGCAGTAGTTTTTTCTGTGATTCCAAACTTTTCGAATTCAGTGTACTCAATACATGATAAACCGTACGCCCACTTTCCATCAGCATTCTTTTTTTCAACGAGAACATTAATTCCTTCCGTAGCACCAGACTTCCGGTCACATGATGCGAACCCTAGTTTCTGAAATCAGGAAAAAGCATTTGAAAATTACTATTATGGATGAGGTAAGCTTAGTTGCCAATTCTGTATATTGTGAACAGTACCTTTCCATGGCGGAGTCCCATCCCTGCCAATGCTAAAAGAGTCAAATCTGTACCAGCCACAACATTACTGCAAAACCAGCACCAAGAACAAAATTAACCCACGGGCATTCACGAATATATCTCGCCAAGTCATTTTAAAGATCAAACTCACATAAACTAAGCTAACCTGACTTGGCGTACAGTTGCACCTTTTCTTCCATGACCAGAGAACCACTTAAATATGCCTTTGTCATATGCAAGCTTCCATATCACACCGTGGCCGCCAGGTTTGCAAACTGGTGCAAAAGGTTTACTAACAAGCCACTGGCCATCTTTCGCACTAACAGCTGGAACAAGAGGCTGGCAGTAAAACAAAACTAGGCTACTGAGTGCAAAATGCTACTTTTATTTTAGAAACGAAAGGAGTTAATGGGAAATAGCTGAGAAAGAGGGACAGAGGTGGAAAAGCTGGCAGCTTTCAAAAACATACCTGCTCAAAAAGTTGAAAACTTGATTGCCCTCTTCCAAACCACCCGAGTCTTTCACATAATGAGGTTATGCGCTCATGATTGTTCTTTGCTGAACTTGTCATTATTGCTACAGGGGTAATAGATTGCTTGCCATATATCTTGTAGTAGAGAAATTCCCTAGCCTGGTAAGAATAGAGACATCCTCGATAATCAATTTGAACGAGCATATATTCAGCAACTAAGGTCGTGATTCAACGCATACTTAGGCTCATCTTTTTCAAATCTAAATAGTTAACAGTGAAATGGGGTGTTATAAACTTTGTTAAAAGGGATATACCTGTAGGTCTCTTATAAGACCTTCCAATAATGTCCGTCCACAATAAGAGAGCATTGCTGTAGGAAGACATTCGCCTGTATGAGGGTCAACCAATCCAAGCCTGTCACCTGCTCCACCCAAAGGATAAATTTCACCTAGTTCCGGCAGACCCTGGAAATGATGCAAACCTAATTACTCATCCAAATTATCAGACATTCTAATACAGAACTACCTGCAATTACTTTTTTTACTAAACGTTAATGCTCATTGCACTAACCTCGATTCCCCAAAGAGCTGCTTGTGAAGCGTATTCCGTATCTTTGGAAAGATCTAATCCAGATGGAACATGAATTTCTAAAATCTGACGCTTCATTGACTCATCGGGATGAGAAGACCAATTTTGTTTTTTGGTTTCACATGTAGATGCCGAAAGAAGCTCTAATACCATAACCTGATAGCTGCAACAAAAACATATCAGTATTAAACATCCATATAATGTATCTCTATTCTCTAATTACAAACACAAAGAACATGGCAATAGAGAGCTGCAAATATAGAATACAATTAGTCCAGGTATACATTCAATAGAAGTATAGAACTTCCATATATTAACAGCAATCCCGCTTAATTTTCGCAATCAAACATTACTAGTTTATACATGTCTTAATGCATCCAACTGAAATCAAAGCTACATTGATCATAACAAAACAAATGTAAGCTATAAGTATTCACATTTCCACAATTAACAAAACTATAATGCCAATTATGAGTTAACAAATCATCAAACACTTACCCGATGATGCCACCAATGCAATTATAAAACTGATCAATCTCTTTCAAGCTCCTCAAAAGCTCCTTCAATGGCTCTACAATCCCATCTTTCGCAACTCCCTCGTGTTTCCATCCATTCAATTCCCTACCACCAGCTCCACCAGCACCACCGCCATGAATATCCCAATTCTCAACCATTTCAGCTAATCCAAACAACACACTTCTCAATGAACTTCTCTTCTTCTTATTCTTCTTCCCTTCCACAAAATCAAACTCCTGACTACTAAGTACATGTTGTTGACCACAAGCAACTAAACTCAAAATCGAAACAACGTCATGAACCTCAAATTGATTCAAAACCCTAACCAATTGACTTTTCTTCAAAAATTCTTTGACTCTATAATCCCTATTCAGTATTTCTAGCTTCAATTTAGGGTTTTCAGAAGTACTGGATAATTTAGAAATCAGTAATTTCAATCTTGAAATTTCTTTAGCGAAATCAGAATCTGGTAATGGCGATGAGTATGCTACTGGTACTGTTGTCACACCACATTTAGTTACTCTAGAAGAATAAGAAGGAAGAAAAAGAGAATGTAATGGCGGTGGCGGTGGTGGTGGTGGTTTGAAACTAAGCGGTTTAGCAGAGGAGGAGGAGGAGGTAGAAGTGGTTGGAGGTGGATATGAAGAGAAGAGATTGTTATGGTGGAGGAGGAGAATGTGATTGAGGTTAGTGGTATGAGCCATGGAAGAAGAAGAAATTTGATCCAGAGAATCTGAAGATGAAGATGAGACTCATGAGATTTTTTGGTGATGGATTTTTAAAGCGGAGAAAAAATTAAAATTGGACAAAGGGATAAAGAGGGAGATACTCCTCGGATATACCGAACCGAAGTTTCCCCAAGCACTGCAGGTTTTTGTTTGGTTGAAATTTTAACGGTTTACTTTACTTTATAACCTGGTCGGTGGATTTTTGTTGGCTCGGCAGCTCTCTGCTGATTCCGATCTGGTTGCATTAGATCGAATCGTATACTAGTATACCCCTCTACGTGTACATTCTGACAATTTTTGAACAAAAAAATAACAACAGGCAGGAAAAAGGCAAATTGCTTTCTGTGATTTTATTTTGCTTTGTTCACTAAAAAAAAATGGATAAAAACTTATTAAACTTTTTATAAATCCGGTGAATGTGGTTTGGTTGCGATACTGCTAAATTACGGGGAAGCTCGATCGAGAAATTCTGTTCACAATGTTGGGATCATTGCCGAACTCTATGATACATTTTGCAACGTTTAAAGGGCATCTGAATCGGGAGACCAGCAAAGTCAGGTCTAAATTGGCAAGAAGTGACTCCACTTCATCAATGCTCACCAGACCTCATCCTTTATTCTTGTTTCTGATTGGCTGCTCTTTGATTTCTTTTGCTTACTATCCCTAGTTTTGGACCACTAGATCTTCCATGTGTATAATATGGAGTTAACACGGAGTTGTATATTCACATGCATGTCATATGCATGTGAAACAACTGCTGATGGAACTATCTATGTAAAAATGAACGTATGACAACAATTGTTGGAGATTTATGAGACTTCAGGTAAGAGAGGAATTCTTATCTTATGGCAAGGATACTAAAATCATCTGAAGTGTTACACCCACTGAGTTTTTCCCATAAAAAGTTCGGAAAGGGGATTGGATGGTTTAAGGATGCTCTTCTAGTATTGGGATTATCAACGGTAATAGTGGGTCCCAACAATTTATTTTAGTTGGGATTTTTAGTCGGTATGGCTAGCATTTTTCTAAAATCATAAATATCCATAACTAAAAATTAATCTCCAATCCTAGAAATAAGAAACATAAGAAATAGTTGCACAAAAAATTAACATTTTTACTTTAATTAAATGCTTAATTTTTTTTACATTTTTAATAATTAAATAAACAAAAAAATAAATTATAATCCTTATAAAATTAACAAGTAACCAACGGTGAACTAACAAATAACCAACAATGGCATTATTCATTTTCAATGTTCTCAAAAACAAATACAAAATGCCTAGGGATGGCCATTTGCTCCAGCCAAACCCATCCCCGTGAATACCCGTCCCGTTTGGGTAGGGTTTTACCCGCAAAAATGGGGATGTGGTCGAGTATGGGTAATACCCGAAACCTCATATACGGGGATGGGGTGGGGATGGGATTCAAGGTCCCCGCCCCATACACGCCCCGTACCTTTCATAACTTAGGGGTTAGACTTTTATGCAATAATGTGTATAATTTTTATACTTTCACCACTTAGTCAAACTTTCTTTCATTTATCATATTCTTGATAGTTCTTGTACATTCATCACTTTCGTTCTTTTCTTGTGATCAGACACATTCTCTAAAAGTTAAAATAGAGAAAGTGAAGCAGATAATGAAATGGTTAACGTGGACGAAGATAGAATGAGAAAGGAAAAAACAGAAAAAAAAAACTAATAAGTCATTAACAGGTTCTTTTGTTCACTTTAAGATAAATTACAGAATTTAAGATCTCAGAATGCATTGTTCAAATGTTATTATTTTAGTTTGAATCATATTTAAGTTTTGATTAAATTTATTATTAACTCAGTGTTACGGGTGACCCATGGGAAACCCACCCCATATGGGTATTCCCCATACCCACCCTCGCCCCAATTCATATGGATAACGGGGCGGGAATGGATATTTTTTTTACGAACGGGGCAGTGACTGGGATTGGCATACCCGCCCCATACCCTCCCCATGATCATTCTGAAAAATGCCTTAGTAATTTACAAAGTGTTTTATGTCACTTACACGCTACAACATTTTAAACATAAAACTAAAAGGAAAACAAATCCGTGTGTGGTAAAATCATAATTAAAAGATACTTAAATCAGCTAGTGACTTGTCAAATCAAATGTCAAAATTACCCCGCCCCTAAGTAATAACACAAAGCACGAAGCATCCTATAACGAAGTACCTCGTATAAGGGATCTAAACTGTGAAGAATCAGTTGGAGTACCCGGCAAGACACCGGTCACGAAATAAAGATGGACGAAGTAAGGTTACTTGGTTAGAAAGATAACTTGCGAAGTAAGTAGATTATGAAGCAAGAAAAGAGACAGTTGTCCCGACAAACTCCCAAAGTTATCAGCGAAAGAAAGGGGAAAACTTTATGGAAAATGATCTGGGCAAAGTATAAAGCACCTCCACGAGAACCTGACGAGGTAAAATAAGTCGTACACCATTAGGGTTGATTGGTCTATAAATAGGGGTCCTTGGGCAATGTATGAGGGGTCGGATTCTTTGGGGGAAGAGAAATCTTTTCTTAGAGTGAGAAATTAGGGTTTCCTTGTACTCAAGAACTTGTATTTTCACTACTTGGAGTGGTTAATCAATAAAGAATTTCTTATCCAAAAACTTTATCATGTCTTAGATTTGTTTCTTTTCTTACTTGGGTGTGCTACAGGGTTTCCAGTATTTACATTTTGGCGTCCAGAAACAGGGACTTAGATCGGGGATTCATCCTCATGTAAGAATTTGAGAAAGGTTGAAATTTCTTTAAAATTATAGAAGTTAGAGATTTTGGCGAGTTGTTTTAAAATTAGGGTTTTGTAGATCTTAAACGATTCATTTTTGGTCAGGACTAGAAATCTAGGAGAGAGAGTGATCCTTGGGTACTGCATCGGAAGATTGAAGGAAAAAAATCAGTTGGAAGATATCGAACCAAAGACTAGTTGATGGCAAGGAAACGACATCGGGAGAGACACGTGATAGCAACGAGGAGGAGCAACGTTTGGAATCGAAAAGAGGAGGAAGAATGAAAAGGGGAGAAACATCGATTGCAGGGGAAAGACAAGGCGTGAACTGACGATGGAATAATCAGACCGGTGAAGATGACTTTAGGGAAGGCTCGATACACACTTCCGACAAGGACACCACTGCGGAAGAAGAAATGACCCATGAAGAGTAGAAGAAAACATTAATGAGGAACACATGACGCTGGAGCAGCTAAGGGAGACACTTCTCCTTGAACGGGAACGAGACAGGGATCTAGCGGAGTGGCATGCTCGATTGATGAGGAAAAACGCTATGTTGGCACTACAAAATCGGTAACTTAATGAGGAAGAAGCGACAGACGCCATGGTCTCGGAAAAAAACACGATATCGTCAGGAGAAGAACAAACACGACAGAGGAGGTACGCCCGCAAGGACGACAGAGAAGAGAGACGAAGGAGACAACGAAGAGAAAGCAGTGAATAAAGAAATCTGAGAAGGACGTTGGAGGAAACGAAATGGGAAGATCAAAGACGAATGTATGAGGAAGAAAGGAGGAAGGAAGACGAAATAAGGCGAGAGGATGAAAGGCAACACGATGTAAACCGGATACACGAGGAAGCAGTCATACGTGGGGACGGAAGGTTTAGCATAATGAGAGGCAACCATCACGAAGGAAATGGAGGAAACCTAAACCAAGAGGTCTTGAATGAGCTACGAGATATGAGGACACTTATAAAAAATTCGCGAAGAGGTGGCAGGGTGCAGCTGGCAGAGGCGATAGAGGAGGAAGATAAATCCCCATTCACCTACGAGATAATGTATGCGGACATTACTGAGAAGTGTGTGCTACCGAAATTTTCAAGCATATTCAGTGGATCGGAAAGTGTTGTGCAGCACTTGAAACAGTATACTTTATCATTGATGCAGTGGGGAAGAAACGAAGCAGTACTCTGTAAGTATTTCTCAGCGAGCTTGGCCGGCGAAGCTTTGGCATGGTTCGACGGACTACCAGAATGGTCGATTTCGTCATTCAAAGTCCTGCAGAGAATATTCCTAACAACGTACATAAGTAACAACCTGCTGAGGCCAGGAATCGAGACCTTGTTCAACCTAAGGCGAAGACCAACGGAAAGTTTGCGAGGACTGGTGACGAGATGGAGGACAGTGTGTAGCGAACTCGCGGGACGAGTTGATGAGAATTTTTTTATCCTAGCCTTTGTGAACGCCATATTCCCGACCGACCTGCTGTATACTCAAATAATCATAATCCGGAACTCCTTGAAAATGAATGAATTAAGGGAGTACCAAGAGGAATATATAGCGTTAGAAGAGAAGCAGAGGAAAGTCATCGAAGTAACACCAATTCCAACAAAAGAAGGAAATTCAATGCTATTAACAAGAACAGTACATGTCGTGGAGGATGATCCGAAATATGAGAAAGGGGAACCTTCAACCCCAGTTCCGGCGAAACTTGAAGTTGTGTCAAGCGGATATCAGGAGTGGATCAATCAACAAAGGTATGAGGAGTCAAGACGAAGGAATTATGAGCCACGAAGCCATATCACAGGATATCAGCACACAAGCAATCAAGGACCTAGGTTTGGAGAACGAAGATCAAATGCACCGGCCTTTGAAGATTTAAAGCTTCCCAGACTCAATCCAACCGTGGACAAGGTATGAAAAGCGATAGTACTTGTTAGATCATAGCTCGGTCGACCTCGCATGCGTTGCTATCTCAAGCATGTTTGTCAATGTTAGTGATCAAAACTACGAGTCTTGATTTCTAGTCTACATAGCAAAGTCTCGGACTAGGATAGAAAAGTGTAGTTGAGCTCAAGGACTTCATGGCGAATCATCATATAACAACGAAGATATACTCAAGGAACCGTGGAACTTCATCAACAAAAAGATATTTGAAGACTTGAACTTATCTATCACTCAAAAGTTTATCTCTTCTATCTACTACTTCTTATGAGACAAAAGTCGTATGCCATATAGACTGGATTATACACATTTGATATTTCGAGCCGAGTATATCTCGCCTATCTATATCTCGAAATCATGTGTTGGTAAAGCGTTTCGCTTTGATCAGGTTTATCTTCACCTAATGATGAAAGTCATGTTGTTTCAATCACTTTGAAAATCGCTTTGACGAGAAATAGTGTAACAACTATATAACGTCCTCTAAGAATGTTTGAATGGTTGGAATGAGAGTTTAGGTCTATATAACCAATGATGGATACAAGCATTGTGTGGTAACACATATGTGCATAAGTCTTATTCCTTAATCCGAAGTTTACAAACTTTGTTGATTGAGAGAAACCGGAGGAATTGGTTTTGCCAAGTCCGCGAACTTAGTTTGCCAACTCAGTCCGTGAACTGACGGAAGTTCTCTTGCCGAGAATTTCTGCTGGGATTTTCCAAAAACTCGTTTGTGCACTACGTCCGCGAACTGGAGTAAGTCTCCTTGCCGAGATTTTTTGATGAGTTTGGAAAACTCTGTCGGTTTCCTTAAGTCCGCGAACTTGCTTGCGTACTTGAGTGGGTTATGATTTAAAGATTTGCTCTGAACATGAAACTTAAATTACTAAGGAATGCAGTATTCAAACCGTGGCTATAAAGTTCATGAGCCGATTCAATCGAATCGAATCATTTTTGTTTCAATTTTGTCTTATGTAGTTACATAAGATCTCATAGCAATTGAACAACTCTCTAACTAGTTCATTTGAGTCAATTGAACTAGTTATGGTGAAGAAGAACAAGGTTAATATGAAATGCGCATATGGTTAACCTTTTGGGTTACTATGTTGAACCAACATACACATACACGTTTGGGCAAGGTTTTCACAAACCCAGTAAACGTATATCTCAAGTGTGTGTGACAAGCTAAGTTTTCGATCTAACAGTTCAGAAATATTAGCTTGAATCTAAATCAGGTTTTCATCTAACGGTGAATATTGATTGCTTTGTAACTAAGGAAAAACCCTGATTTGAAGACTATATATATGAGACATTTAGCATTGGTCAAAAATAATCCCCACACGTCTGTGTGATACTAGTGCGCTCGTTAGAGTCGATTCTCCTCTAACCTTTAGTTTTCTTCTCTAAAACCAGGTTAATGACTTAAAGACTTCATTGGGATTGTGAAGCCAGACCGATAATTATTTTTATCGTAGTTGTGTGATCTGATCTTGCATATTTTATCGTACGAGTACAATCTATCGATTGGCTTGAGATCGTGAGAGTTCTCCGATAGGCAAGATAAATAAGTCGCAAACATCTTCGTCTCACTGTTTGTGATTCCTCAACATCTGCTTGTGTAGTCAAGAAACATCGTTGTGAGGTGATTGATTAATCTAGGCTGTTCTTCGGGAATATAAGACCGGATTATCAATTGGTTCCTGTTCACCTTGATTTCATATTTTAAGACGGAACAAAAACCTAGGGTTTTTCTGTGGGAGACAAATTTATCCTTTGATAGACTTTTCTGTGTGAGACAGATTTGTTTATTATCAAGTATGCGATTTTGGGTTGCAGCAACTCTTGATTGTGGGTGAGATCAGCTAAGGGAATCAAGTGCGTAGTATCCTGCTGGGATCATAGGCGTAGGAGTACAAATGTACCTTGGATCGGTGGGAGACTGATTGGGGTTCAAATATAGTCCAGTCCGAAGTTAGCTTGGAGTAGGCTAGTGTCTGTAGCGGCTAATACAATGTGTATTCAATGTGGACTAGGTCCCGGGATTTTTATGCATTTGCGGTTTCCTCGTTAACAAAATTTCTGGTGTCTGTGTTATTTCATTTTCCGCAGTATATTATTTATCTTTATAATTGAAATAATAAAGGTTGTGCGTTAAAGTTTAATCGATTAGAGATCCGACCTTGTGGTTGTTGATTTCATTGATTAACACTTGGACATTGGTCTTTGGTACCGTCCAAGTATTCCTTGTGTTTGATTAGGACTCGCTGATTTCTATTAGCTTGAGTAATATGAAAAACAAGAGAGAGATATTAACTCCTTGAGATACTTTTATCTAGATTGAGTCTGACTGTCTAGTTGATTCTCTATCAAAGAATTTTGGAGTTAGTCCATACATATTTCTAAGCGAAATATTGGGTGGTGTTGTTAGACCCCCGCTTTTTCAATTGGTATCAGAGCAGGCAAACACGTTTAAAGACCTCAAAAGTCTGTGTTTGTAGCGATCTGACTCTATGGACAAGAGTACTATCTCTGATAAACGCGTCATCAGTAATAAAGATTGTCTCTCGTCTAAATATATTAAAGAGAAAAGTTCAATCTCGAATATAAAGAAACCTTGTGGTTCGACGAGACAGACAAACAATGACATGAGTGTTCATGCTTACCCTTTGAAAGAGACCTTCTCTTCTAATGAATGGGATACAGCTGAAGAGAGTAAAGTGATTCTAAATCTTGTTAAAATTCAAGCTGTTAGAATGAATCAGTTAAAACACCATGTCAATGTTCTTCTTGGTATTGTTAGATATTGCAAAGTCCATGGCAACGCTGAAGATCAGTTTTCATGCTTGACTCTTGAGGCCAGCCTCGAAAAAGATGCCTTGGATATTGAATGCGGCTTGAATAAACTCTCCATTCAAGGATGTTCAAAGCAATCTAATGTACCAAGAACTTCCGATGCTTTACATTCAGAAGTAAATACAGATGTTCCTAATGTTTCCTCCAATCTTGAACTTGGGACATTTTGTAAAAGAGACAACTCTTCTGACGATGATATTAAGACTACATCCTCCAATCATTCCAATGATCAAAAGGTATGTCTTGTTTGTGAGACCAAGTGTTCTGTCAGACAAAAGAAAAACTCCAAGTTGAATAAAGACTCCTTAGTTCAACTTCAACACACCATAGATTTGATTCTCAAAGGTGTGACTGACATCCGTATGATTGAGCCAATTGGTTTTCGTACCTATCCTGTGTATGAAACCAGGAAATTCAGTACATTGAGTTCCTCCAATGTTCAAGGACAGATAGACGTCTTAATAAACATCGTCCAAAGGAAGTTCAATGCCTCGTCTTTAAAAGCAACATTGTTCATGTTGAGAAAGTCATTCCAGAAGAAAGTAAGATTGATAAGATAAGAAAAGATATTAAAGAGATAATTGTAAGATACAAAGAGCTTGTGATCAACAGATTATCTTCTGCCTCATGTCAAGGCACTTCTGGTAAGAACTCTAACTATGTCTCTTATTTTGATGACAGTAAATTTTATGATAATTTCTCATCTCAAACAGGATCCCTCTCTAAGACTAAGAGGAAAAACAAACTTAACCAAAGACATAAACCTCGTAATGAGCATGTGGCTCGTACTTGTGCTAATTAATCACAAGGTTCGAGAACTTACTCATATAAAATCATGTTGAATAAGTTGTGTTAAAAACATGTATACTTGTTGCTTGCATCTGTTAAGTTAAGCTATTTTCTTATCGTCCATAGATAAACTTGTGTTGAAATATCCGCTAAGATCAAGTATTGGTTAAGTCAAAAGAAGATGTTGCATACTGTCTTAAAATTTGTTTTTAGATCCTATTTTCAAAATGTTTGAAGGACATTATTTCTTGGGTATTTGTTGTACTCGAACGGATTCTGTTCTGGCCCGAGTCAAAAGTTTATTTGAAACCCTAAATTGTTGTCCCCAAGGATAAAATATCCAACCTCTTAGGGTTACAAGTCACGTACGTGTACTTCTGGTGGTTTTTGGATTTTCGAAGTATGTCTTCCTCCTCTTCTTTCTATGGTGGTTTCGGAAAAGGATTTCTTGAAAAAAGTGTTGAAGTTGATTCCAGGAGTAAGAGAACACTTGTAGATGAAGATCATCCCAATGCTTCATGCTTCTTTGCTTATTCTTATGAAGATGTTGAGAAGGATGATATGATCTCTGCTGAAGTTGTTCATGACTTTCTTAAGTACTTTGGGGAAGCAAAACAACAACTTGTTGATACTTTAAAAGGTCTTGATAAGGTGAAAACTGAGTTGGAAAAGGTTGTGTGTGACCTTGGTCTCATAAAATCTCAAATCACTGATCTTCGTAAAGAGAATCATCTCTCTGATGAAGCAGAGAAGGCTGGCGTTCACAATCCCGAAGACTCCATGTCTTGTGAGGATCTTGTACTTCCCATATCCATATTCGTTGTCAGGGAAACAATGGAGTTTGATTCTCTCTAGCTTTTATTTTGTTGATACCTAGTATATCTTCTTTTTGGTTTCGTTGGAAGAATAACTAGCATTTTGAATAGCGATGATTGTGACTACACATAGCTATTTTTTGTTTTCATCTTCTTGTGTTATTTTTTAGGTTTATTGGTTAAATTCTAAAAATATTTGGAGGATGATATTATTGCAGTATTGATCTTTATGATTTTGTGATATTGCAATGTGATTATGGGATATGTATTTTTTGCGTCCGTGAACTTGAAGGTCCCATATGCTGTCAAAAGTAAAGTCGTTCATGAATTGGTATTCGTATTGATGAAAGTACGAATGGACTTTTGACAAATACAAAAGTTATGCCTATGCAATCATGTATTTGATGGAAAATAGGATAAAATCTTTTGTGTGTCAAGGATAAAGTCTATTATGTCATTATGCGTATAGTGATGGAAAGATAAAATAGATCCTTGTATGTATTCCACGGTATTGATCTTCAATGATCCATTTTGTTTTGTATTACCGTGAAGGATCCATTGTGTGTCTTATGTTGAGAACGATACAACTAAGTCGATTATTCTTATTTTATTTGTTGGTTGTTCCATAAGATGCTATATGTTGAGCATTATGAACTAAATTAATCATCTTGGTTGGTTATTTAATTTGCTCCGAAAGTCTTCTTTTGTCGAGCAAAACATTTTCCAATTAAATTGATTACTTTTGTGATTAGTTTGGTTGTTTGTATTCCAATTAGATTAATTATGGGTTCTCTTGTAATTAATTTAGTTGAGTTTTCTTATATTCCACAAGTCCTTGTGTTAAGTACATGAACGGCTACAGTATTCATGTTCTACTGGTTAATGTAGTCGTATATTCCGTAAGGTTTTCCTTATGTTGAGTATGTGAACAATTAAGTTACTCATCTCCGTATGATTACCTTAGTCGTAGCTCCGTAAGTTTACTTATGTTGAGCGCTATCAATTAAATTGATCACTTTTGTGGTTGGATTTAGTTGCATATTCCAATTAGATTAATCATGGGTTTACTTGTGATTAATTTGATTGAGTTTTGGATATAGAAAATCATTCCTATGGTTTTTGGTGTCCAATTAAAATCCTTCTTTTCTTTCGAAATTAAGGTCGCTCTTGTTGTTTTTTCGGGAATGACATCAAATGGGGGAGAGTTCTTTTGAACTTGTGCTTAATGGTAATATCTTTCGGGGTGTGCGGCTGTGGAATTTTATAGGGGTTATCTTGTATCTTAAAACTCCTTGATGAATTCATTTAGATTCTGCTTTATTATTGCATCTAAATTAAGTTGGTATGTATTTTTTTTCTTTTAGTCTATGAAATGTCTCTTCTCGGAAATTTCATTAGGATCCCGTTCTTGTATCTTTGCCAATTTTATTGACAAAAAGGGGGAGAATTAATGTGTAGTTCTACTACATATACATATGGTTTTCGGATAATTGTGTAAGGGGGATTGGTTTCCATGTGAGATGGATTATTGACTAAGGGGGAGTGATACATATCACCGTAGTATTATTGTTAAAATCGTGATGCAGTTGGACTTTGATGTTACATAATAATACTATGTCACTGTATAATGATGATCGAGAATCTCGATTTCTCTCATTATTATAAATATGGATCTTCAACAACGGTGATGTTAAACTTACAACCTTTGGGATCATTGGAGTACTTGGAAGGACGAAGATTTCAGGGAACGTTGAAGATTAGACTATGGAATATGAGCCACTTATGTTTATCTTTTTTATATTCCATATGTATTAATAGTTTTGTCACTAAAATTTACAAAGGGGAGGATTGTTAGAGCATAGCTCGGTCGACCTCGCATGCGTTGCTATCTCAAGCATGTTTTTCAATGTTAGTGATCGAAACTATGAGTCTTGATTTCTACTCTACATAGCTAAGTCTCGGACTAGGATATAAAAGCGTAGTTGAGCTCAAGGACTTCATGGAGATTCATCATACAACGACGAAGATCTACTCAAGGAACCGTGGAACTTCATCAACAGAAAAGTTTGTGAAGACTTGAACTTATCTATCACTCAAAAGTCTATCTCTTCTATCTCCTACTTCTTATGAGACAAAAGTCGTATGATATATAGACTGCATCATACACATTTGATATTTCGAGCCGAGTATATCTCGCCTATCTATATCTCGAAGTTATGTGTTGGTAAAGCGTTTCGCTTTGATCAGGTTTATCTTCACCTAATGACGAAAGTCATGTTGTTTCAATCACTTTGAAAATCGCTTTGACGAGAAACAGTGTAACAACTATATAACGTCCTCTAAGAATGTTTGAATGGTTGGAATGAGAGTTTAGGTCTTTATAACCAATGATGGATATAAACATTGTGTGGTAACACATATGTGCATAAGTCCTATTCCTTAATCCGAAGTTTACGAACTTTGTTGATTGAGAGAAACTGGAGGATTGGCTTTTCCAAGTCCGCGAACTCAGTTTGCGAACTCAGTACACGAACTGACGGAAGTTCTCTTGCCGATAATTTCTTCTGGGATTTTCCAAAAACTCGTTTGTGCACTAAGTCCGCGAACCTAGTCCGCGAAATGGCGGAAGTCTCCTTGACGAGATTTTATGCTAAGTTTGGAAAACTCTGCCTGTTGCGTTAAGTCCGCGAACTTGCTTGTGTACTTGAGTGGGTTATGATCTAAAGATGTGCTCTGAACATGAAACTTAAATTACTAGCGAATGCAGCATGCAAACCGTGGATATAAAGGTCATGAGCCGATTCAATCGAATCGAATCATCTTTGTTTCAATTGTGTCTTGTGTAGTTATATAAGATCTCATAGCAATTGAACAACTCTTTAACTAGTTCATTTGAGTCAATTAAACTAGTTATGGTGAAGAAGAACAAGGTTAATATGAAATTCTCATGTGGTTAACCTTTTAGGTTACTATGTTGAACCAAGATACACGTACACGTTTGGGGACGGTTTCACAAACCTAGTAAACTTATATCTCAAGTGTGCGTGACAAGCTAATTTTTCGATCTAACGGTTGAGAAATATTAGCTTGAATCTAAATCAGGATTTCATCTAATGGTAAATATTGATTGCTTTGTAACTAAGGCAAAACCATGATTTGAAGACTGTATATAGAAGACATCTAGCATTTGGAAAAACTAATCCCACACGTCTGTGTGATACTAGTGCGCTCGGTGGAGTCGATTCTCCTCTAACCTTTGGTTTTCTTCTCTAAAACAGGTTAATGACTTAAAGACTTCATTGGGATTGTGAAGCCAGACCGATACTACTTTTATCGTAGTTGTGTGATCTGATCTTGCATCTTCTATCGTACGAGTACAATCTTATTGATTGGATTGAGATCGTGAGAGTTCTCCGATAGGCAAGGTAAAGAAGTCACAAACATCTTCATCTCACTGTTTGTGATTCCTAGACGTCCTCTTGTTTATACAAGTAAGACTGTTGAGAGGTGATTGATTAATCTAGGCTGTTCTTCGGGAATATAAGACCTGATTATCAATTGGTTCCTGTTCACCTTGATTTCATATCATAAGACGGAAAAAAACCTAGGGTTTTTCTGTGGGAGACATATTTATCCTTTGATAGACTTTTCTGTGTGAGATAAATTTGTTTATATCAAGTCTGCGATTTTGGGTTGCAGCAACTCTTGGTTGTGGGTGAGATCAGCTAAGGGATCAAGTGTGAAGTATCCTGCTGGGATCAGAGGCGTAGGAGTACAACTGTACCTTGTATTGTTGGGAGACTGTTCAACTATAGTCCAGTCTGAAGTTAGCTTGGAGTAGGCTAGTGTCTGTAGCGGCTTAATACAGTGTATATTCAATCTGGACTAGGTTCCGCGGTTTTTTTGCATTTTCGGTTTCCTCGTTAACAAAATTTCCGGTGTCTGTGTTATTTCATTTTCCACATTATATTGTTTATCTTTATAATTGAAATAATACAGGTTGTGCATTAAAGTTTAATCGATTAGAGATCCGACCTTGTGGTTGTTGATTTCATTGATTAACACTTGGACATTGGTCTTTGGTACCATCCAAGTATTCCTTGTGTTTGATTAGGACTCGCTGATTTCTATTAGCTTGAGTAATATCAAAAACAAGAGAGAGATATTAACTCCTTGAGATACTTTTACCTAGATTGAGTCTGACTGTCTAGTTGATTCTCTAGCAAAGTATTTCGGAGTTAGTCCATACAGATTGCTAAAAGAAATATTGGACGGTGTTGTTAGACCCACGATTTTTCAGTACTGACAGAAGAGATTCCTCCCCCACCAAATCTGGGAAGAGAACCACCTTCGAGTACTAGGAGTCATGAATTTTGTAGGTATCATCGGTTTCACGGACATGATACGAATGACTGCCGAAATATCCGAAGGATTATACCTCGTCTAGTGAAACAGGGGAAGCTCGCTCATTTTCTGGAGAGATATGTACACCCGCCCCCACCCCCACCTCGTGACAATCAACAGGTGTACCGAATCGAAATAGATCGGGGAACTCACAAACTGAATTGTAATTCGATAATACATTCAGCCAAGAGCATTCAAAATTTCCATGATAATTTACTCAAAAGAGTGCATAAGAGAAACTTCGAAGGGAATGCGATATTCAGTGTGGCGAAGAAGGAGCCAGTAGAGGAGTGACAAAAGAGGGAGATAACATTCTCAGCAAGGACGTACCATAGGGAGGATCTTCGCACACAGAGCCATTGGTCATAACCTTAAATTTCGGGACATACTCAAAGTGGGAGGATGACGAAGTCAAAATTTTGGCAATAGACAGAATCTTGGTGGATATGGGGAGCTCGGTTGACATACTCTTTTATCATGCATTTAGAACCATGGGGTACAAAGATTCATACCTTGTACCATCGACATATAATATATATGTGTTCAATGGGGTTGCGTCAAAGCCGAAGGGAGAATTAGTCGTGAAGATTTCCGCGGGCGAGTTGGAAACAAAAGTTACTGTTTGTGTGATAGATATAGACTTACCTTATAACACTCTCAAAGGTCGGCCGTGGATACATGGGATAAAAGGGGTTGCATCTACATATCATCATACCATTCGGTTTCCCATGCCAAGTGCAATAGGCGAGATCGAGGGAGATCTAAAGGATGCGCGAGATTGTATGGAAAGGAATGTACAAAACTATGATGAAAAAGTAAGAAGGAAGATAAAAAAAAAAGAGGGTATGCGAAGCAAAAAGAGCGCAACAACTGATGTTGTTCACAATTGGGATAAGCGAGGAGCAGATTACAACACAAAAAAACATGGAGGAGGCAGATAAGATGACGATTGTCAATGAGAGGGATCGCGAGAAAACTCCGGAGAAGGAAAGCCAAGTTGAGATAAAGCGAAGTGGAAAAACGAAGAAGGGAAAAATAGCTGAATGAAGCGAAGTAGTAAGGAGCGAGAAAGAAACCCCCATCGTCAAGGAAAGACGAACCCCGCAAGGCAGAAGAAGCAAAAATTCACTTGAAGAAGGAAAGACACAATGGGAACACACCACGACAATTCCTGTCGTTCCCCTAGAAAACACTTTTTCTTGTCTCCTCCTAACGACGGGAAGATTGTCTCATTAAAGTGATAACCCGTAAATCTAGCGGTAAGAGATCTCCTGCCAAAGGTTTTTAAAATGCGGATAATCATTGGAAATTCTTGTCCAACATAATCACTTAATCATTTTGATGAGCCATCATAGTACGATGTGGAGTCGTAAGGGCATATATATAGTGCAACCAAAAACGCATAAGAACACAAAATGTCAGGCTTATATCCAGTTACCAACTGGTACGCAAAGAATGGTTGACCAATTGTGGGTCTAAAACGAATAAGTGAAGATGAGTATAATATTTCATATTCCCCAAGAAGTTAATGGTAGGTTTGTACGCATAACCATGCCGTAGGCACCATATGTAACCTTTGATGATAGCCTTTGCAAGACCATAGGGTATATGATTCTCTACATTGATCCTATTAAACATGCAATAACCATCAAGTCCTTTTGATGTATACTCTCTAGCATTTACAAGGGGAAGTGAGTCCTTACATGTATAATGTGTGCTAGTAGTTTTCCAAACGCAACATTACTTAGGAACTATAACTAGTCCAAAATGTCAAAAAATCCACGAGAGCCATAAGTCACTTTAATGTTCGCATTCTGCATGGATATTTTTCTAAAATATCACCTCGTTTTATTTGTAATATGGATTGTTTACCATTTTCATCTTAGGATGGTCTCGATCCTATTTTACTAAAGGATTTGTGAAATGAGTGTTAATCTCTCTTACATAATGGTTATTAAGAGATATGTTGTTACTTTGCTTTATGTCAATCTTTTTCCCGTTGTCTCGTCCACTTAAACACAGTGATGTACGTATGAGTCCTTTCAAAACGAAACATCATGTCACAACTAAAATGCCTTTATGGTTATGTCAAAGTCTGTATGAGTCAGTTCCCAATATTTCATCGCCGAATTCTATATGGATTCAATAATCCAAATACTATAGTGATTTACATTTCACTAGAATGACTCATTAGAGACTATAAACGATGCAATAAATTACATTCTCATCATTGTGAGTTTCCATATGATATCCACTTGCATGGGTCTCTTTGGAATTTAACAAGGTTATTAGCTCTCGGTACATATAGAGCTTTTGTGAGTTTTAATCTTTATTCCATCTTGGAAACAAAATTTGACCATGGCTTCGATCAATGATCCAATCATCGTAGTCATATTATAAGGAAATAGTTCAACAACTAATTTAAATTCCTTAAGAGTTTCGTGTTATAAGTGGTGTGACCTTATTACGTAACAAAATAAAATCTATCTCATTTACTTTAGAGTGTTACCGTTCATGAAGATGATATACTTTTCAGCATAATGTACGAATGATCCTTATAAATCAAGTACTTTTGAGTACATCTCAAGTTCTTTAGAGTATTTCAATCTCATGAAAATGATATACTTTTCATTCCTTAAGTGCAGACAATGAATTTACTTCCTCGCAAAAGAAAAAAAAAATTCTTTATTTTAGCTAATGAAATATATGTCAAACTATCATGTAGACAACAGTTTAGGATCAAAAATGTAGAATCTAATCGCACGAATTCGATTGAATAAAGGTAAGAAAAAAATGGGTAAGGCCTATTCTTATGCACATGCCAGAAAATCATTGCTTGGCATGCCAGGTGGCATGCCAAACAATTTGCGCCACTATGGGGAAATCAATAAGCGACAGAGTTACTAGCGAGCAATATTATCAATATCGCTAGCAATATACATTGTGCCGCTGGCGATATTATGAATATCGCTCGGTTTACATACAAACGACAGCGATACTATGATTATCGCCCACTAGTTTTTCTACAACGGCTATTTTCCCAAAAGCTAATGCACGATTATTTTCTTCCAAATTGTGTGTACTCTGATCGAGATTTTCAAGGTCTATTCCGCATGCCTCGCCATCTGGTGAAAAAGATTATTGAAGATCTTTGTCTAGTGGAACCTCAATTCAATTATCAGTTTGATGCACTGAATATTAGAGGTCATATTCCTGAACAAAAAGTTATTTCGACTTTAAGTATTCTGGGTTATGGCACTCCGGCGAATGCGAACGATGAGTACCTTTGTATGGGTAAAACAACTTCTTTCACTTACCTTTCATTGTTCTGTGAAGTAATAATTAATCATTTTGGTCCACCATATTTGCGAAAACCAAACGATGAAGATGTTAGACAAATATTGAGGGAGAATGAGGAAAGGGGATTCCCAGGAATGTTAGGTAACCTCGATTGTATGCATTGGGTATGGCAAGGATGCTCTGTATATTGTGCCGGTCAATACAAGGGTCATAATACCAAACCAACAATTATCCTTGAAGCCGATTGAATCTTTGGGCAGAGCATGGAAGATGATTTTTTCTTTTTTTAGTTATTTATTAGGTTATTGTTATTTAAGTTATGTTGTATTGTTATTTTTTTCTTAAGTTGTATTGTTATTTTGTTCTTAAGTTGTAATGTTATATTTTTCTTAAGTTGTAATGTTATTTTTTAAAGTTATTGTTAAATGAGGAAAAACTTAATTAAAAAATATTTATAATTGATTGATTAGAAAGAAACTTACATTAAAATTTAAACTAAACATAAAAACTTAAACTTAAGAAAAAACATAAGAACTTGAAAACTTACATTAAAATTAAAATAACATTGAAATTTAAACTCACACATTGAAACTTAAACTCATACATAACTTAATCATCTCGAGGAACTACTACATCATATTCATCATCAACATCATCATCATTATCCTCATCATCGGGTTGATTGTTAGTAAATCCATCTTGTTTTTCAATCTGTGCTTGAATCCTGTCAAATTCGATTTGTCATACATGTTTTTGTTGGGCATTCATAATTGAAGTGTTAGCCTGAAGAATTTATGCTTGTCATAGTCAAACCAAAATTTTTCTTGCGAAAGACGACTTTTCTTACTCTCTCGGTTTTGAAAATTTCCTATCAACCGATTTTTGCTTCTCGACGGTCTTTTGATGTTATATAAACTCCGCCATGTTAAATCCTCCAGAACTCCCCCCTTCTAGAACTAATTTTTTAGCCAGCTTTGCGGTGTTCCTCCTTGGAAGTTTTCCCTTAGTATTAGTGTCAACATAATTATTGAAAAAGTTGTTGACATTTGAGCTTGTTGGGGTATCTGGTGAAGAATTTGATGGACCTGGTGAATATGGTGAAGAATTTGGTGTTGAGGGAGAAGAATTATATGGTGACCTTTCAGGTACTTGTTGATTATTTGACAAGTATTTTGGATTATATTTGTTCAACACCTTCAAAATATAGTAACAACTTTCAAAAGAAAATCCCTTTCCATGTTTTGTTTGCCAATCTGTACGAACATCTCTTTCAAAATCAGCATCAGTCTTACCACTGTCCTTGCCTTTTCTGTTGTGAGTTAAAATGAGTTTGAATTTGGTATTTATAGAGGTGGAAAATTCCAGCCGTTGGATGATGAACCAGTAAGCGTTAATTATACCGTCGAGCGTTATCTTGACTGTCGACATCGATGGATTGACCATCGATTGATGGGATGACCATCAGGCGATGGAGTCTTTATCGCTCGATGGAAACTCTGTCTCGTAATGCCTAAATGCCACGACTAGCATATAGGCATATGATTTTGGAAGTTTGGCATACCCATAGTTGGTGCATATATGCCAAATCTCATGTTTTTCCATACCCATGGGAATATGCCTAAGTGTATTGACTTGGAAAATTTCCCGTTTCCGTTAATGTTGATGTCTAGGGCATGACCTTCTCCAAGAATATAGTGTGTTCGTTTTCCTTTAAACTCCCTATATCTCTTGTAGTTGACTACTAATATATGATACTTGCATTACAACGCTTGTATCATTCTCAGTAAAATGCTTATAGAAATATTTGCAACTCTCATTGGTATGAGTCAGAATTACATCTTTGTCCCATTATAGGTAGATACATTTACTTTGTATCATTACTACTAGAGCCAGAATTACATCTCTGACTCATGGAAAATTTTGTGAGTTTCTTTCCACAAAACGTAAGGTGTGCTTTTAATTACAACTTATAATTGTCAAAGTTATTGACTCATTATAGTGTAACAAGTGGATTACATCCCACTTAACATTCAAGTTTGGGGTAAAATGAATGTTTCGAAAAACTTTCTTCGAAGCAATACATCGTCTGAAGTTAATATGTCGCCTTTGAAATGTTGAAGGTATGACTTCCTCTTTGAAAGGTGTATCTTTATAAGTTGAAGATTTTTATGAATAAAGTATTGTACTTGTGTACACAAACTTCCACATCATAGACTCTTTAGTTGTGCTCAAGTAAATCTGAGTTCAAAAGGTCAAATTAGAGTCGAATTGGTTTAGTCAAAGTATGGTCAACTATTTGGTCAAGACCCAGTCCATTTGGTTGACAAGGTCATGTTTAATGAATATAAACATATATGGTCCATTATATATGAAGTATTCAGGCCCATTGATAATAAGTATGAAACTATTAGCATACGAGCCCAAAACATATCATTAACCCTAAAAATTGAAAAAATTCTTCTTTCAATTGTTGTGATCGACATACAAATGCATCATAGTCCGATCATGATGAAAGTGTTACAGTAGATTTAGCACAATGTTTGGACAAACATATTAAAATTTCAAAGACATAAAACGGCTATATAAAAAGTTTTTTGTGACGCCGTATAATTGTTTCAATTCACGTTTCTGCGGACACAACAGGAAATATCACATAGTTTGGAGTACTTTCCATGTTGGATCTTTATTAAATGTTTACAACATATCCAAGAGGATAACATATACCACATATAAAAATTACAGAATAATCCAACGGTTAAAATTATACAAAACTTAGATTTTTCGACGTTGTTATAATTAGGGTTTTCTAAACGAAGAAAGCTCTACTAAAATCCGAATTTGGAGATTGCATCATATTTTGATTTGATCGAAATTTTAACAAAGTAAACAAAGACTAATTGGGTTGAATATACTAAATTTTCATGAAAATCTAACAGTGAAATCTATACGTTTGATAATTATGCTTTCGTGGAATCCTAATATATACTATGAAACAAAATTTTTTTGTTCAAAAGAAATACATGGTAACGCATCCATGCAAAAAAATCAACCGATCCAATATAACTCTACTGTATAGCTTCGTGCATGATAACGTGTTGTAATAGAATAATAGAGGAAAAAGAAAAAGGCAGAGAAGATAAGGATTTTTATTTATTAGCCTATTATTCCATCCGTTTCTAAAAAATAGGCAAGTTTGGTTTTCACAAAAATTAAGAAAACCAATCATTGTAGCCACTTTTTCATGTTTTTCCTAAACTATCCTTTGGTCCCCACTCATTTGTTATTAGAGAAAGAGGAGAGAGAAGTGGTCCCCTTTTTATATTAGGAGAGAAAAAGGAGAGAGAGAAGTGGTCCCTCTATGGATATAGTAGTAAAATCATAACATTTGACTTTCCATATATGGAAACAAGCCTATTTTTTTGACATACCCAAATAAGGAAACCTGCCTATATTTTAGAAACGGAGCGAGTATATAAATAAAGTATATTTTATATACATGTAAAGAGGAACCTTTAGGCTTCTAGTTAGGCCGCACACCCATAAACCGCAGGCCCTACAACAGTAATAACAATAAACAAGAATTTTCCCGTTGCAGACTAACACGAGAAAAATATAACCAAATGGTGTGCTATAATTCTTAGTCTATAATTCATAGTTTATATTTGCTTATATATGAGAAAGAAATTAAGGTTAACTAGGGGTATAATTAAGAGAGTTACATGTTTTTATTCTATTAATTAATAATATGATTTCAGGTGATTTTTCTCTGTTGTGATTAAAAACTGAACAAAGCTCTCTTCCTAAAGCTTCTGGCTCCACCAGAAAATATTTCGACCAATAGTAGCCTTTTGTTTTTTCCACACCACCAATATTTCGTCCAATAACACCACCGGGCTTAAGACTTAAAAATAGTAACGAGACTTGCATGTATCCACAAAGCTTAAGACCTAGAAAAAAGTGAGATGACTTTTTTTTTTCTTCTGTCGCAGGTATGTATGAAGATGGATTGTTGAAACATAATCACGATCATTGTGGTTTACTTTTTTTCTATGAATTAACTAGCTGTATTTTGATTTGCATATGAGGGTTGACCAGGTCGAACCAGGTAATGTATTTAACAATGCCCGGTATTATCATGATTTTGATGATTATACATTCTATGTTTTTGGATTCGAATTAGGGCTTTTAATTTTACGTTGCATTGAGCTCTCGGACCTTTTAGTTTTTGATCTTTGATGTCTGTAGGTGTTGACAACACGAGAATGTGTAACTAAGTATTTGGTATCATCACGATTATTCATTCAATGTTTTCCATTCAAATTAGGATAAGAAAAGAATTCAACCAGTTTGAGTTGTACTATAGGTTACCTGACCATGTAATACAACTTGCAATTCGTATTATGGGCAATAAAATATTTGTAGTTGAAGATTTTCTTTAGTGATAGCTAATATCGAATTTCTTTAGTGATAGCAACAACCTCATCAAACTAACCAACGGGATGAAGTGCAATATGGAATGGTGAGCAAAGTCTATCTGGGACAGCAGAGGGACTGATTTTTTGATGCCAAACCAACAACAAAAATCTTTTACTTTTAATTATGTAACCAAGAAAGAAAATCAGGCGGCAATTGTATTGGCTAACAAAACTAATGCAATTTCAACCTGTAGCTATCAAGTGGATCCCCGGTTTTATTTTTGAACTTCTAAACAAAGACAAAATGGAGAGCTTTGCCTCTCGACACAATTATGTTTCTTTTTCCCGTTAAGTAATTAAGAATATTCTCATCAAAAAAATTTATCGAATTTCTATCTTATTAGGAGTGTTACAGATGTTCTACATATTAATCTTTTGTGTATGTATGCTAAATACGGACCAAAAACTCTAATGCTTCAATACCAAATTTTTTCTTAAGATCCAGTGCTTTACATTTTTGAGTTCTTGATTTCCACCTGTTATACTAATTTGCAATTCACAAATGCAACTAAGGTCTTCTTCAACCTTGACATTTATGGAGGTTCAAAACATGGAGGTACCACTTGCATGTGCATGGCCATTATAATTGTAGTTGCAGGAAATCCTACACTACACCCCTTATATGATTTCATTATTAATCAACTCATTTTTAGGTTTACACTCTTAATTTTATTGATTAATCTTTGAATGTTCTTACAAGAAAAGATAAAGAAATCAAGAATGATCTCTGCTCTAAACTTTCTCTCTCCTATTTATTTGTTTCTTACTCAAAAAAGATCCCCGTCTCTTTACAACTCGAACGACTATTTATAAGGAAATACATAGTGGATGACAGCTATTCCGTCCCTTATTTTCGTGTACGGTCTGCGACATTCTCGCAACCTTACAAATGTTAATTTCGCAAATTCTCTTATTTTCGCAAGACTATCATATCTTTCTCGTGATCTTAACTGACGTCATTTATTTTATCATTTCTGAAATTGTTCTGCGACGCTGTTGTGCTGTGTCATTGATAATTTCGCTGAAACATTGTCATTGCGAGATTCTGATCCTACATCCTGCCTCTTCTCATATCTTCTCTGCAAAGTAGAGAATGATGTGAGAAATGCCGTAGATGCTCATCTTTTCATATTCTGCATTTATCACACGTATTCTTTCATCCATTTGTTTCTTGACACGTCTTCTGTAACCGCTACTTTTCAACTGCTCACGTCTCTTCGTCTTAATGGTGTTTATTTCTTCGAGTAAAAAAAATCTCCTTTATATACTCTTCTTACTCTTGTTTCTATTTTTCTTTTTTACTTTCTCTGCTATTTTTATTCTCTCATCTCTGTAGTTCTGTTATTCTTCTGCAAGTTCTGCTGCTGTAACTTTTTCCTCATTCAATCCTCTTACTTTTTATTCATTCCCATACTCTATATTCAAACATGGCTCCAAGTGGTCATAGATATGAAAAGAATTTACAAGATGTCCAAAAAGATCTTGCTGATAAAGGTTTCACACTCTCCACCATTCCTGGTGAAAATGCCAAATGAATTCTTTCTGTCAAACTTTTCTCTGATCAGTATTGTGATGATCAATCAATCATAATTTCCCTAGGTCAGATTCTCGCAGGTCTCCCTATTCCTCTTTATAACCCAGATCTTCCTTTATTTTATGAAATTCTCGCTCACTCGGGATTTTCGCGAGCTATCTTCCAACTGAGTGGGGACTGCATCCGTCTGATGATAGAGTTCGCTAAGTGGTGCTGGTAGAGGATCTCTTTACTCCAAAGAACTTAGGGATCCTAAATTCGCAAATCTAGAGATAGTTGCTGAGCAATACACAGTAACGAATTTCTTTGAGAACTATGAACTTATCTCCATGAAGAAAGAGAATACTCGCTGGGGTATTCGCTTAAAAAGGAAAGATAACATTGATTAATGCAAAATTCTCATGCAAGATATTGACTGGCATTCTGGTAAAAACACAACTCCTCGCCAATCCAAAGATGATAATTGGTGTGTTTTTCCTTTAATGCTAAAAGGACCCTACATTGCTGGGTCAAATATTCTTCCTGCGAAATCTCGCTGCTTATCAAAACACACTTTATATTTCTTTATTGATTTTTATTATTCTGTTCGCTAACTCTTGCGATATTCCGTAGATTCAAAAACTGAAAGATAGTTATAACAGGACTGGGAAATCTAGTATTCTGTTAGCTCTTCGCTCATACACAAATGAGGTAAGAAATTTTCTCTTATGATTTTAAATTTTCTTCAATTTTCTCTTATGATTTTAAACAGTATACTGTTACTTCCATACTTCCATTTCTTATTCCTATCTGTGTGTGAAGATTATTGCTGAAGTAGAAGAATCTGCCGATGTTGCGAAGATTGGTGATAAAGGTAAAGGTGCTCTTCGCAGGGAAAAATAAACTGGTCCTCCTCCAAATAAAAGTAACGTTCGTTCTTCTTCTCCTTCAAATATTCCTCCTCACGAAAATTCCGAAAGTGACAAGGGTGATGAGGACAACGATGATCTTGCTGCAAGTAAAGATTCTCCATCTGAATCTTCTATGGCTAAGTTTTCTGGCCTCTTTTCTGATTCTCTCCAAGAAATGGGAGATATCCAATTCGCAAATACCTGCAAATCTCTCGCTACCCTTTGCGATGTCCCTTTACTGGATGGCGATAGGTCTCTTCGTGGAGTTTCTAGATCACTGACTCCCGACTTCTTGCATTCTCTCAATAGTCTGGTATACTTTTATCCTTTTACTTCTTCATTGTTATAACTCAAATTTTTTTTCTATATTAATATTTTTTATATTTTTTCGCAGGCTGGAAAAGCTTCTTTTGATGTTGCCTCAGATCTAGAGAGAAGACGTGAAAATCTTGAAAAGAAGAATCTTCAATTTCGCAAAAAGAATGAAGAATTGGAAGCTGAAGTTAAAGGTCTTCGCGAGAAAAATAGACAATTAGAAATTGATTCTTCTTCGTATAAGAACAAAATCTCTAGTCTTCAACAAGCTAATAATCAGCTTTACGGTATGTTACTTTTCTCTTTTCCCTTTATTCATTCATCCTGTTGTTTTATCTTATTTAAATGATCCTTTTTGCAGACATTTATGGTCTTTCTGATGAAGCTACCCTTCTTCGTTCATTTCCCAATGCCTTGGATAATGATTCCCTTATTGAGCGTCTTAACAATTCCTTAAATAGCTTCTCAAATGATAAAATCTCATCTCTTTCTCTAAATGAGCTTAGATCTAAATTTCGCCTCTTAGAAATTGATCATAGATCTACTTTAGGCTTAGCCAACCGATTTAAGCGTCTCCTTATTGATTCTAAATAGAAAACCAATGAGTTAAGAACCAAAATTAGCGGTCTCATAGATGATAAGGATCGCATCTCTGATCAAGGTGCCAAGGCTTTGGCGAAATTCCAAGAGGCCTTTCTTGAAGTTCAACTTGAACGAGATGAAGCTAACCGCAAGAATATCGAGCTCTGCGAAAGGGAAAATCAAATTCGTTCTCTTCTTCTTATAAGTAGTGAGGATGAATTTGTTTGGGCTGCGAAAATTTTAGATGATGCTAGAAAAGATTTAGGTGTAAATGTTAGTCTCCAAGTTGAGCATACATCCTGGATTAGAGATATGATTTCTGACAGAGAAGGTTACTAACTGCTCTTCTTTACTAATCTTTTGCTTCTTATGAATTCTCATCAAGTTAATAATTGATTGTCTTTTGTTCGCAGATTCTGAAAATAGATATCGTGAAAATATTGAAGAACTTGAAGCTGAAAAGGAGGAACTTGCAAAGAATCTTTCTTCTCGCAACGACAAGTATTCTAGATTAAAGAATCAAATCAAGATCACTGTTGCGAATTTTAAGAATGATGCTATGCACTTTCGCAATCAAACTATCCAAATGGTTTGTGACGATCATAATATCCCACATTCTGATTATCCTTGTCTCTTGGAAGAAATCCCACAGAATACTCCCAATTTGATTATCTCTGATAGCGAAGCTGACGATGAAGAATCTGATAGTGATGGAAGTTCTGATGGTGATGAAGATTCTGACGCAGACGAAGAAGGAAACAAGTCTGATGAAGATAATGAAGGATTAACTAAGAAATAGTCTTTACTTCTTTGTAATACTTGTACATTTATTTTTTCTTTATGTATATTTGTGTTTCTTTTATTTTGACCTGGATTAATTAAAACAATTCTTCTCTGCAATACAGTTAATCAATATAATCATTAATTCTTGAATCATTGAGTAAATCTTTCATATGGAGACAAATAACATTTTCTAATTGCATACATTCCCATACTTGCCTCTGTTAGTTGAATCCAAATGAGAGATTTCATAAAAATTTTCTTATTGTATAACTTCGCAATCTTATGCGAAGTGAATTTTGTTTCTTTTCAAGATCTCATTCCTGTGTGGTCTTATTTTGCATTCCTAATTAAAGGTCTTATTATGCCGCCTCTTGTTATTGCGACAAAATCGCAGGACATCCTTGCACTTTCATGCAAAAACCCATTGATCTTGCCGTAACTTTTTCTTTTGTATTATGGCCTCTTGAGGAATGTTGCGACAATGTGACAGGCCTAAATATTCTTGTGAAAATGAAGCCCCATGACATTGCCGTCTTGCGACGAAATCGCAGGACGTCTTCGCACTTTCATGCGAAAACTCATTGATCTCGTCTTATCCTTTTCTTTTGTATTATTTCCTCTTCAGGATTGTTGCACAAATACGACAAGCCTTAATATCCTTGCGGATAAAAATCCTCATGACATTTGCGTCTTAAGACACTTATCAGCTCCCTAATGGAGGGTGCCGCCCTTATCTCCCCCATGGTTGCCCCTTCAAGAAGGCGTACTTCTACCATACAAGGTTAGCTCCTCCCATCCAGTATTAACAACAACCAGTTGTTTTCGCAGCCTCTTATCCCTTTTACCTATAGGGCTTATGGTTATGAGACTGCACCCTAAGTGGGGTTTTCTTCAGGCCGAGTGCAGTATAAGCCAAGACTTGTCAAGAATGGAAAGGTACGCTTCAAACGTCCCTGGCACTCTTGACTCAACTGTGTACCTCGGTGCCTTGATCAGATCTGCACTCCTAGGGAGAGTCCTTATTACCTTAGTCGCCCAACCTAAGTCATATGCTTAAGCTGAGAATCCAAGGTGCCTCTCCCGGATGGGCTTTATTGACCCCAAATCTCCATGACTCAGGTTCCGGTGGCGGTGTAGCCTTTCCCTGAGTCATGCAATAGGTACCCCCTTATATGACGTACTTTAGGTCTTACATTTGCCTCTTGCGAAATTGTATTCGCGAACTAGGGTGTACGCCATAAAGGTTTGCCTCTTTCTCTTTTGTCATTTTTCTCTGATTACTTTCTGTAAAATTTATTATTTCTGCGAAGTCTCGCAAATCATCATATTGTATCTGAATTTCGCAATCTCAATTCTGCCATTCAATCAAATGTATTTTTGAGAATATTGTTTATTGCGAGAGTATCGCAAAAACTTAATCATTCATACATTTCTTGTTTTTATTACCTTTGTCATCCTCTGCTTCTTTATTATTTTCTGCTACTGCTTCTTTAATAGTAGTATGTTCATTATTTTTATTCTGAGCTAGTATTAGTTTCGCAACATCTCTTCTCCTTTCCTTTTGATTGTATCCACCATCAACTTCTCACTTCTTTGTGTATCTTTGATTTTTTGTCGCTAATTTTCCTTCTTGTTTGCTTTTCCTTCGCAAGATTCTATCTCAGTTTCGTAACTCCTCTTTCCTTCAACCCAATCTCCCTTTATGATTCCTACACCACTGGGGTGAGGGAATTTGATGCACTGGTGAAAAGTTGAAGCTACACCTAGAATCCCACGTAGCCAAGGTCGACCAATTAACGCATTGTAGGGTGATTCTACATCAACGACACAGAATAAGATTTCAGAAGATATTCCCTTCAATAGAATTCGCATAGTAACCTCCCCTTTAGGCTTGTTAGCAGTACCATTAAAACCATATATCTTATATGTTGATGGTATAAGATCATCATCTCTTCCACCCATGGTTTTATAAGTATGATAAAATAAGATGTTCACAGAGCTTCCAGTATCGATTAGAATTCTATTTATTTCCCATTAATCTTCAGCTTCATCATCCTCATCTTCTTTCGGTTTTGGATTAATTTCTAATTTTACTACCAATGGATTGTCATACACCTCTTATCCTTCGGGAATTTCTTCTGCGGTAAAAGAAATGATCTGTTTCTGCCATTCCTCTAGTGGCGAGATTTTCGCAATATTCATAATTTCTCTTCCATCATTATCTCTGGCGAACACTCTACTCAAAACATTATCATGAAAATCTTCAATTGTCTTATACGAATGTACGATAGAGTGACAGAATAGATTTTTTGCTTTTGCACCAACTTCTATGAAGAATGTTTCTTTCTTTTTCCTCGTATTCACTTTGTGATGTTCTGATGGTGGTGGCAGTGGTTGAGATTGTGGATTCCCTACCAGAAAGTCGTTTAGTTTTCCTTGATCTATCATTCTCAAAATAATTCTTTTTACATTTCTGCAATCATTTGTGGTATGTCCATGAAAATGATGATAAGAACAAAACTCATGACTTCTGTGGTTTGGAGGTGGTTCCGTTCCATGTTCCATGGTGTTGGTATATTCTCCATCAAAATTATAGCTTCCCATATCTTCTCCACACTTGCATTTAGAGGTAGCATCTTGATTTCTTCCCATACTACCTTGTGACCTCCTTGTCCTCTATTATAGTTTTGTCTTTGACCTCCACAAGTTTCTTGCGGTTGATCGAGTCTTTGAATCTTGTTATTTCCTCCACGATTGTAGAAATTTCTTTCTATTTCATACTCTTCTTGATCTCGGCTTCCCAT
The DNA here is from genome assembly GCF_003573695.1 of Papaver somniferum. Taxonomy (NCBI): domain Eukaryota; kingdom Viridiplantae; phylum Streptophyta; class Magnoliopsida; order Ranunculales; family Papaveraceae; genus Papaver; species Papaver somniferum. Next base: position 196,358,836 of record NC_039362.1, on the reverse strand, counting down.
AGCTACCAGTTTTTGTTGATTGTTACTTGTCACCTTTTCTTGTTGTACTTGCGAAGTATTCGCCAATGTGTTTATTAGCTTGGGTAATAAGCTTGCATTCGCTGTTTGTGAGCTGGTGTTCGCAACTGGATATGATTCCATTTCATTTTGCCTTTCCTCTAGAGAAACGTATTCTTCTTGAAGTTCTCGCAATTCAGTCATTGTGATCGTATTCTTGACTCTGAAAATTTGGGCATACAATAGGTTTGTTGAAAACATAACATTGATTAATGATAATATAAGATATCTCTCATCTACACGGCCAGCCATTTCGCTACACATAGTTCTCCATCTTTTAGTCAGGTGTTTCAAACTTTCGCCAATCCTTTGTTTTAATCCAAACACATCTTCTATACCAGGTCGGGAGGAATTATTACTTATACATGCCCCCAAGAATGTAGTCTGCAAATGATTGAAGGAGGTTATTGTGTTCTTTGGTAGACCTTCAAACCATTTTAACGCCTCTCCTGTTAAGCTGGATGCGAAATATTTGCACAATACGGCATCATGATTTTCCCATTGTAACATGCACCTCACATAGGCTTTAATGTGTTGAATTGCACAAGTTGTTCCATCAAAAATGCTGGTTAATGCGGGAAAATTGCATTTCGGTGGTATTCCTCCTAATTGTACTTCCCTTGTAAATGGAGTTTTCGCAGCTTCTTCTATTGCTTCATCCAATTGTCTTCTACCTACTTCTCCTCTATTATTTAGCATTCCTCTCATTTCTTCTAATTCTTTCAAGATTTGTTTATTTACACCTGAATCTTGATCCATTGGTCTCTTTAATTTCGCCTCTCTTCTTCGGCGTTCATGTCTATCTTCTCTCGCGAAATTTTGCATTTTTTCTTCATTATCCTCATCTCGTTTTCTTCTGCGATTCTCTTCCTCATCTCTATCTTAAATTCGCATATGATGATGCCTTTCATTTTCCTCTCCATGATTTTGTTCATTTCTTATCAATTCAATTCGCTGTCTTTCATCCATCCTCTTTACTCTATCATACTCATTGAGATTAACGTTATTCCGGTTTTGTGTACGTCTTCTTTCTCGATTGTCATGATTGTTCTAGCGAATTGTCTCCTGAAGCTCTTGTTCTTCCATTTCCACTCTCAATCTTTCACGTTCGCAGATTAAACGTGCTTGTTCAGCATAATGTCTTTCCATTTATTTTTCAATTGTCTGTTGATTTCTTTGAATTTCTCTCATATGTAAAATTCTTCTTCCTTCCTCTCGATTTCCTTCACCATCTTGGTCATTTCGTCCCTGATGTTGTTCGTTCTCTTTATTTCCACCATTTTGCCCATCATCAAAAGTTTCATTTTGTGGAACGTAACGATCATCAACTCTTTCTCTATTTTCGCGGTATTCTTCATTAGAATTTGATATTTCTTCTTGAATATTGTTTCCAGCATTGATTGTGGGTGAGTTTCGCCTCATTTCTCTTCTAGTCGATCTTGAATATGATTTTGTAATACTTCTCGATCTTCTATTCTGTAGTCTTATATTCTCCATCCTTAATTCGTGATTTTGCCTTGTTAAATTTGCACGTTCTTCTTCCTCAGCTCTTCTTTCTTCATGTATTCTTCTTCTCAACGTTTCTAACGCTCCAATTTCCTCATCTCCATGAATTATTCCTTCATCTGCTTCTTGATTTCTCCCTTCCTGTCTATAATTTCTGTTTTGTTGCTCTTCTTTTACTTCTTCTGCCGAATTTGATTGCCAAGTGTCTATGCTCACCCTATCATAATCTGTATTCCTCTCTTGAACTAGTGTTTGTTGAATTGGTGGTTGAATTTGATTTTCTATATTACTTCTCATTCTAGTAGATTCTCCCATTCACTTCTTTATCTTCCAGCAATTCTTTTGCTTCTTCTAACAATAGTCAATTGTTCGGATGTATTTCTTCTTCTAGCCATCTCTTCAAGGTTAACAATATTGAAAGAAATTATGGAAAATTCTTAATCAATCACTCTAAATTTTCACAAATCTCAATATCAATCTTCAGCTTTTTCTAAAATAATCTTCAACACCTCCATGTTTGTAGCGCCATTATGTAGTTGCAGGAAATCCTACACTACACCCCTCATATGATTTCATTATTAATCAACTCATTTTTAGGTTTACACTCTTAATTTTATTGATTAATTTTTGAATGTTCTTACAAGAAAAGATAAAGAAATCAAGAATGGTCTCTTCTCTAAATTTTCTCTCTCCTATTTACTTGTTTCTTACTCAAAAAAGATCCCCCTCTCTTTACAACTCGAACGACTATTTATAAGGAAATACATAGTGGATGACAACTAATCTGTCCTTTATTTTCGGGTATGGTATGCGACATTCTCGCAACCTTACAAATGTTAATTTCGCAAATTCTCTAATTTTCGCAAGACTATCATATCTTTCTCGTGATCTTACCTGACGTCATTTATTTTATCATTTCTGAAATTGTTCTACGACGCTGTTGTGCTGTGTCATTGATAATTTCGCTGAAACATTGTCATTGCGAGATTCTGATCCTACAATAATTTATCATGGCTATGCAATCTAACTCGAAATTAACTCAAATGTACAACAGGTTCTGCAGCGTTATCCTGGAATGAAAATGACAAGCCCAACTTGAAATATGCTTCTTGCGTTGGACCTTTCATCCCAACAATATAAAGACAATTTCTGAACTAATGGATGCCTAATGGGATCCCACTCACCAAGTACATTTCTAATTATCCAGATACGTTGCATACATTTCTAATGGATGGCTAACCAACTGTGGCATGCAGGTACTCAATCGAATTATCGTCAAAGCAAATGCAACTCGAATATTGGATACCACCGGTTCGTGAAGTCGGAGACTATGGATGCACCAAATGTCTTATATATGTCTGCGCTGCAGTATTGTATGATATAGTTTCCAATAGTTTCCCTATAAAATTTTCCCTCCCCACTGTTCATGGTATTCACGAAGATTAACCAGATGCAGGCCCCTTCTGCTTTGAGGTGATAGACCATACCAGCTGCACCATATTTGCTGCAGTGGACAGTAAAGTCCAGCAGATTGTGTCCACCACTTCCTTGGATACTGCCATGATGGGAGAGGTACCAAACTATTTGTTTCCCTTTTTTTAATTAGGCATCCTTGAGTGACTCAAACAAATTCTACTGTATACAAATTTAAGTTACAAAGAGCCTATAGTTTTTCCTAACCTAAATTATTACATGTTTAACTGACACCAGGAAAGGGGAAAATAAAAGGTTGTAGTTGCAGGAAATCCTACACTGCACCCCACATATGATTTCATTATTAATTAACTCATTTTTAGGTTTTCACTCTTAATTTTATTGATCAATATTTGAAAATTCTTACAAGAAAAGATAAAGAAATCAAGAATGATCTCTGCTCTAGACTTTTTCTCTCCTATTTACTTGTTTCTTACTCAAAAAGATCTCTCTCTCTTTACAACTCGAACGACTATTTATAAGGAAATACATAGTGGATGACAGCTAATTTGTCCTTTATTTTCGGGTATGGTCTTCGACATTCTCGCAACCTTACAAATGTTAATTTCGCAAACTCTCTAAGTTTCGCAGGACTATCATATATTTCTCGTGATCTTAGCTCACGTCATTTATTTCATCATTTCTGAAATTGTTCTGCGACGCTGTTGTGCTGTGTCATTGATAATTTCGCTGAAACATTGTCATTGCGAGATTCTGATCCTACATCTTGCCTCTTCTCATATCTTTTCTGCGAAATAGAGAATGATGTGAGAAATGTCGCAGCTGTTCTCCTCTTCATATTCTGCATTTATCACACGTATTCTTTCTTCCATTTATTTCTCGACACGTCTTTTGTAACCGTTGCTTTTTAACCGCTTATATCTTTCCGTATTAATCGTGTTTATTTTCTCGAGGAGAAATTCCCTCTATATATATTCCTTCTCACTCTCTTTTTTTTTCTTTTTATTTTCTCTGCAACTTCATCGTTCTTCTGCAAATTCCATTATTTCAACTTTTCTTCTTTCTTCTTCAATCTTTTTAAGTTCTTCTTCATCTTCATACTATTTCTTCTACAGATCTTCATAGTTCGTAATTTTCTTCGAAACAATCTCCCTGCTATTGTCTTCCATGGATTCATCAAGGTTAGTTTTCTTTTTTCTTCTTTATGAGTTTTACTAAAATTGATCTTGTTTATTGCCTTATTTGATGTTGTTTATGTGATTCCCATACTCTTGTTATTTCAGCAAAAGCGCCTCCAACACTAGATTTACAGTTCAGAACCCTACATTCCCAAATCGCAGCATAAGGTTGTTGCGCATAAAAGAAAATCTGCGAATGAGAAGGTAGTAAGAAACACTATCCTTTTCTAATAACAATATTGTTGCCTCTGTTTCTTATCTAGATTGTAATTCGCAGGGTGATAAAGATGTTAATAAACCTCTAAAGAAATCTCGCCACCTTAAAACTGTTCCAACTTCTTTTCTCTTCCACTTACTCATCTCTTCTAAATCTCCTGCGACATCTTCGCAAGATAAACCTTTATCTCCAATTCGCGAAAAAAACTGCCTCAGACTTCATTTCTTCAGCTGACCTTTTAATGATTAAAGCTCCCCTTGTTGATCCTGCTGTGAATGAAACCTCTTCTCTTCCCATTGAGAATGTTTCTCAACCTTCTATCTCTACCAGTTCTCTACCTAAGTCTCTTCCTCTTTCAAAAGAAACCGTGGAAGGGATATATATTGCCTTTAAAGTTTTATCTGAAGTTCTGGATGATGTCAAGAAGTCTTCTATTGATCCTATCAAGTCTAATGTTTGCGAAATTCTGAGAAAGCATTTGGGTTCTGACAGAGCTGTTTCACAGACAGCTTTGGAAAAAGAATGTAATGCTCTTCGTCTCGAAAATCAGAAGCTTCAGAATGTTTTGCTGGATCGTGACAATCTTCGCAAGAAGAATGATGAATTGAGAGGTATGATTTTCTTATCTGTGGCTTTAATTTGCCTTTTTAATGGTTTTATCCTTCTCATATTTAATTATCCTTGAAACCCCTCTTTCGCATGTTAAGCTTTAAACCAGAAACGAATAACGGAGAGATATCAATTTGAATCTGCTGTTGAAGAAGCCCGTGTTGATAAAGAAATCTTGATGGATCAATAACCTCTGTTCATATTCTCTTGATCATATAAATAATCTTACCAATAAAAATACCCAATTAGTTCAAAGAAAAGATTTATTAAGTAATGAAGTATCTCGTCTTTCTTATTCTTTAAATAAAGCTAATTTAGGGATGGAAACTTTATCAGATGAGAATAAAACCTTATCCCAAGAGAAGAGAACTTATTTAAACAAGATGGCGATATCTCCGCAACAACTTAGTATTATTCAAAAAGTATGTGATGACCAAGAGCAATCTCTTCGCTCTTTGAGAAATGAACTTAAAGAAGTAACAGAGTCATCTATCGCTGAAAGAGATACACTCATTCAAGGTAGAATAGATTTAAGTTTAAAGGCGAATCATCTTCAAGAACAATATTCCAAATTAGAAGAATCTTATTCTTAAAGAGAAAAATCTTCAGTCTCGACTTAAAGGTTTAGTTGGAGATAAATTTGATGACGCAATGGACCATTTGGAGAATAGTTGTCTGTCATTGATTCAACACCTTATTTCGCAAAAGGAAGGTAGTCATAATAGTTTGACTTCCTTAATTATCTTTTCTTTGTCATATCTTTCTGAATTCTTTATCTTAATGAAATTTTGTATTCTATCTTTCGCAGAGTCCGAGAAGAATCTTCATTCTTCCATTTCTGTTTTGGAGGCCAAATATGCCAAAATTCGCAAAGAAAATGCATTGCTCGTCTCTGCCCTTAGTGGTTCTCGCGACCGAGCTGAAAGAAGACTTGATTATCTTGCTTATTTTAAGGATATTCAAGATAGGAATCATCAGAGAGCAGTTCTTCGCCAAGTTCATCTCCGGGTTGAAGTCCTTATAAATGACATTTTATTGTCCAAATATCTTTCTCCTACATTAATTTCTCCTTTAGAAGTAGATGATGATGAAGTTCCTCGTCCTGCTGATAGTGATTATGATTACGAAAGCAATGCAGAGGATAATTTCTTGGAAGATGAAGAAGAAATTTCTTCTAAATAAGTATCTGCTGGTGTTAATCAAAATGAGAAAGAAATTTCTCCTGAAGAAGTAATTACTGGCGATAATCAAGATGCTAGTGATGAGTGCCAAATAATGTATATATTTATCCCTTTTTGTTGGCATTTAACTCATCTTTTGTGCATTAATTCTACATTTTATCCCATATTCTGCATTTTCATTGTTTTCAAGAATAAATATTTATATTAATTAATTTTGCATTTTTAGGTAATAAATAAAGTCGGATGACTTGCGGAGCAGAAAAGAGCAGAAAAGTAGTGAAAAGCCGGAAGAAATTACGCAAGGAAGCCGCAAAGAATGGTGCGCACAAGTCCAAAAAGCTAGGAATGGGCTCAAGAACGAAGAATTGTGCTTAAAGAAGATATGGGCTTGGCATACCCAAGGCCCAAAACCCTTACCCAAACCCATTTTCTATATCCATACCCGCCTCCATTCTCAGCCGTTAGATTGGATCCATCTCATAATCCAATGGTCGCTTCATTAATGTGCATCAAAATCCGAGGTTCTTGTCAAACACCATAGTGCTTAAATTCCAAGCCTTCAGATTAGATTGCATTTGAATCCTACGGTCTCTCCTTTTCCTGCGCATCAAATCCCGATGATTCCGCTCAACACTACAACACCTAACCTAATCTTGCACCGTTAACTTTGATTTATTACACATCTAACGGTCGCTACATGCTCTGTTCCATCTCACCGTTGGATCTACCTACCAGGTTCGCATCCAGCGGCTTCATCTCGCTGGAAATCAAAAATTGATGAACTCGCCTCACACCAAAACAACCCTAGGGTATATTAGCCAAAAAATTGAAGAAACCCTAATCTTTTCTTCTATCCTCCTTCTCTTTCCTCCCTCACCCGTACCACCACCTTCCTGCCGCACCAGTTCCATCACCACCACCTTCTCCATCAACAACTCCACCTTATCTACCACCAACTCCTCTGTCTCAATCATCATCATCCCCTACTCTCTAGCCATCTATTACATCAGCCCATCACGCCCCTTTTCTCGCTGGAACCCTAGGCGTGAAGAGTTGATGAAATAGATGAGGCTATAGATCACAATTGGAGGCGGAGAAGGACCGAGAGAGAAGAAAAGAAGCATGGGCTCGGATTGTCCAATCGAATTAGGTAAAATAGAAAACCTAATTTCACTGTTTTTTTGGATTTTTGGGAATTTTGGATGAACCCTAATTTAGGGTATAAATACTGGGGTTTGTAGAACGTGTGGGGGGGTGTGCTTGGACTAGCCAAGTCTCCAATTAGGTTTAATTTCAGTTCTAGTTTCTTCAATTTCAAATCAAATTCAAAATTAGGGTTTCAATTTTTAGTTTAATTTTAATTCAATTTCAAGTCCAATTTCTATTTCAGTTACAATTAAGTTTGTTTTAATGTCAATTTCAATTCCAACAGTTCAATTTAGGTTTTAATTTTGTGTTTAGCAAGTTTAATTTTGATTTAATTTTCAACTGTTAGTGCAATTAGGTTTATGTTAGTTTAATTTTAATGTTTGGTAATTTCTAGTTCCATGCTTAGGTTAGTTTTAATTTCAGTTTCATTGTTTCAATTTTTGCCTCAATTTTTGTTTCCTGTTTAGCAATGATTCCTGTTTTGTTCCCTGTTTTGTTAATTTTTGTTTCCTGTTTTGATACATTGTGCATATTTAGTTTAATTTCTAGTTTCATGTTTAATGTAATGTTAATTGGATATACTGTCATGTTTAGTGTGTGATGTTTAGTGTGTGATGTTTAGTTTCTCAAACTGTTAAGTTTAATTCACTGTCAAGAAGTGGAATGCTAGGTTAGAGCTTTGAAGCATTGGATTGATTGAGCAGTGGGGAGAAACTAGTGCTCACTAGTGACTATGAGCAAACTGGTTCTCTTCCCACTCTAGTTGTATGCCTAGGCTCTCTTGTCTTGTCAACTGTTAGCTTCTCAAATGTTAGGATTAGTTTACCGTTTTGTGTGAATGTTAGGCTAAAGCCTTTGAAGCATTGTTTTGATTGAGCAGTGGGGAGAAACTAGTGCTCACTAGTGACTGTGAGCAAACTGGTTCTCTTCCCACTATAGTAGTATGACTAGGCTCCCAACTTTGCCTTTCATTTTTTGTTGTTGCTCACCTTCACCATCTCCCCTTCCCTTGGCTTAGGCCTTGGTTTACTTCCATTGTTCTCTGCTTGTAGTTGCAGTGTTCTGTCACCTTCTCATAATGCTTTTGTGCTGTTTGCTTTTGCCATTGTAAATTTTCATCCTTTTTCCCTGTGTTGCTTTTGCCCTGTGTTGCCCTGTGATGCTTCCATTGTTTCATTGTCTTTACCACTGTCACTTTAGTGTTTTTGTCTCACTGCTTTCTTATTCACTTCATCTGTTTTCTTTCTCTGTTTCTTTTCTGTTTTCATTTCACTGTCACTCTTTGATACACTATATCTTTGTTACTCTTCCCTACTGCTGCTGTTGTGCCTCTCTTCCTTTGCACTGCTGCTGCTACTACTTGCTGTGCACCTGCTCCTGCTGTGCCAGCCACCACTGCTGCTGCAACCTGGTTTCCACCACTGCCCTGCAACCCTGTTGCTGCTGCTGCTTTCCTTCCTCTTGCTGCTGCTGCTGCTTTCCTTCCTCTTGCTGCTGCTGCAACTGAGTTTGGTTCACAACACAAGCCCAGTTCAGTCCACAGTTAACTCCAAAGGCCTAGTTACTCTCAGGTCAAAAGCTAAGCCCAGGAACAAAGCCCAAAAGCCCAGCTCATTGCTAGGGTGAAGCAAAAGCCCAGATCACTGTTAGGGTGCCCAAGGCTCAGTTCAGTCCATCTGTAGTCCACTGAGCCCAAGCCTAAGTTTAAGGCCAAAGACTAGTTCACAGTTCATCATTCAAAGGCCCAAAGCCTAGTGCACTTCAAGACCAACTGAGCCCAAGCTCAGTTCATTTCATTGTTAAAAACAAACCCATTAAGCCCAATTTACTCAAAGGGTATTCCAAGCCCAACAGTTCCAAAGGGTATTCAAAGCCCATTGATATTCAAGACCCTTTGGTACTCAAAGCCCATTAGCAATTTAGAAGCCCAAAATAGCTAGAAACTACAAAACACACCCAGTCTCTGTGGATCGACCCGTACTTGCACGAGCTACAACCGACGACCGTGCACTTGCGGTATTACTGTAGGCCCGCGTTTCATTTCGCTTAATTTTACACATCTCCGGGCACACCAGCTAGTCAAGGCGAAGATCAAAACCGAAATGAAGGAGAGGCTTGTGAGAATATTGGCGAAGAATTTCTGTTATCTCCTGCTACTGAAATTAATACTCAAGCTTGAGCTTCTTATATAGATTTGTCTTCTTGAACTGTCTTATTTTTATCACTTTTGCGAGTTACATTTTTCAACCAACTTTGGAATCAACTTTTCTTTTTAATATTTTGTTGATGAGAAAGATAATGCTTCTTGCGTATTGATTATCATACTTGCCTCTCATTATCTTTCTTGCAAAAAATAATCTGTTACGAATACTTATAAATATTTTGTTTTATCATATGGTCTTATTTTTCCTTCCTAATTAAAGGTCTTATTATGCCACCTCTTGTTATTGCGACAAAATCGCAGGACATCCTTGCACTTTCATGCAAAAACCCATTGATCTTGCATTAACTTTTTCTTTTGTATTATAGCCTCTTGAGGAATGTTGTGACAATATGACAGGCCTAAATATTCTTACGAAAATAAATCCCCATGACATTGCCGTCTTGCGACGAAATCGCAGGACGTCTTCGCACTTTCATGCGAAAACCCATTGATCTCGTCTTATCCTTTTCTTTTGTATTATTTCATCTTCAGGATTGTTGCACAAATATGACAAGCCTTAATATCCTTTCTAATAAAAATCCTCATGACATTTGCGTCTTAAGACACTTATCAGCTCCCTAATGGAGGGTTCCGCCCTTATCTCCCCCCTGGTTGCCCTTTCAAGGAGGCGTACTTCTACCATACAAGGTTAGCTCCTACCATCCAGTCTTAACAACAACCAGTTGTTTTCGCATCCTCTTATCCCTTTTACCTATAGGGCTTATGGTTACGAGACTGCACCCTAAGTGGGGTTTTCTTTAGGACGAGTGCAGTATAAGCCAAGACTTGTCAAGAATGGCAAGGTACGCTTCAAACGTCCCTGGCACTCTTGACTCAAGCGTGTACCTCGGTGCCTTGATCAGATCTGCACTCCTTGGGAGAGTCCTTATTACCTTAGTCGCCCAACCCAAGTCATATGCTTAAGCTGAGAATCCAAGGTGCCTCTCCCGGATGGGCTTTATTGACCCTAAATCTCAATGACCCAGGTTCCGGTGGCGGTGTATCCTTTCCCTGAGTCATGCAACAGGTACCCCCTAATATGACGTACTTTAGGTCTTACATTTGCCTCTTGCGAAATTTTATTCGCGAACTACGGTGTACGCCATAAAGGTTCGCCCCTTTCTTTTATGTCATTGTTCTGTGATTATCTCTGCGAAAATTTCGCACATCATGATCTTGTTTTGATATGAGTAATCTTGCAATTATTCTTTCAGAATCCATAACTTCTCAAAGCTTTTTACGGATAATATCTTTTTAAGTACAACCTGTTCCATGGTCTGTCTAATCTATGACCAACGTTTCTTCCTTCTGGATCCATTAATCTATAAGCTCCTGTTCCAACTATTTCCTTAATTATGTAAGGTCCATCCCATTTTTTCGCTAATTTTCCACCATTTTCTCGCTGATATATTGGTGTTTCTCGCAGAACTAAATCTCTTGGTTGAAATTCGCGTATTTTGACACATTTATTATATTCTCGGGCTAATCTTCGCTGATAATTCTCCATATGTTGTAAAGTTTTTTCTCTTCTTTCTTCTAATTCCTCAAGTTTATTTAAAATCAAGCCCGCACTAAGATTTTTCTCCCAAGCTTCTCTTTTTGTTGTCGGAATAACAACTTCTGTTGGTAACACCGCTTCAACTCCGTATGTTGAACAAAAAGGTGACATTCCAGTAGCTTCTCTTCTAGTTGTATTATAAGCCCATACTGCATTATGTACTTGTTCGCACCATGCTATGTGATATCCTTCCAATTTCTTCTTTAATATATTTGCAATTGTTTTGTTTGTTGCTCTACTTGCCCATTATCTTGTGGATACAAAGGAGTATACTTTCCACATTTTATCTTGAATGCATTAAGTAGCATTTCTATATTCTGTCCTTCAAATTGTTTCCCATTATCAGATACCAACTGTGCAGGAATTCCGAATCTGCAAATGATATTTTCGAATATGAATGTAAAATATTTTTGTCGCGAATATGTTGTACTGCCTTCACTTTTATCCATTTTGTGAAATAATCTGTTGCGACTACTAAGTATCTTCTTTGTCCAGATCCTGGTAAAAAGGCCCCACAATATCTAAGTCCCAATTTCAAAAAGGCCACACACTGGTTGAAGATGACAATGGTGCTCCAGGTGCATGTATTTTCTTTCCATGTCGCTGACAATCTTCGCAACGTCTTGATATTTGTTTTGCATCTTCATGCATATATGGCCAGTAATAACCTTTCATTTTTTCTCTATGTGCCACAGAGCTTCCTCCACTATGATTGTCAGCATCCCCACTATGATTGTCAGCATCCCCACTATGAGTGATGGTCCATTAAAGGATTTTCGGTATAGCAACCCATCTCTTAATTCATAATTCGTTGCACGGCTTTTTAACTTGTGTGTTTCCAATCTATTTCTTGGTGTTTCTCCTTTCGCCAAATATGCATGAAGTTCCATTCTTCAGTCTGTGATATTGTTCATTTGTTCTTCTTCTTCATTTCCTATTATCATCACGTCCACGTCCACGTTTTCTTATTCTTTATTGATTGATGGTGACATAAGTGTTTGTATTTTTATGCATCTTGCAGTTGGATCTGTCATCATGCTTGAGATGAAAGCAAAAGCGTCTGCGAGTCTGTTATCCTTTCTTGAAATGTGCCTCCATTTTATTTTTGGGATTTTTGCTGACAATTCTTCAACCAGCTTCTTGTATTTCTTCACGGATGGTTCATTTGTAATATACTCTCCCTTTATTTGGCGAATAACTAGCTGCGAATCACTAGTGATCCTGGCATTTTCTAGTTTCATTTCTATTGCGAATTTTAAGGCATGTATCACAGCTTCATATTCTGTTCATTATTAGTGGATGCGAATTCCAATCTGAATGAAAAACCATTTTTATTCCTTCTGGCGAAATTAAAACAATTCCAACTCCATTTGATGATCCATCTACCAATATCTCCCATCTATTTGGTTCTGTTAATAAATCTTTTGGATCTCCATGTTCTTTTTCTACATCCATCATTTGTTTTACTGCTTCATCTTCTTCTAAAGGAAATTCTGCCAAGAAATCTGCAACAACTTGTGATTTTGGTGAAGACAAAATTTCATATTTAATATCTAAGTGGCCTACTTATGCATTCCATCTCTGCATTCTTCCTGATCTTTTAGAATTCTTCATTACTGATTCAATGGGTACTTTTGTTAATACCTTTATCTTGTGTACTTGAAAGTATATGCGAAGCTTAAATGATGCATAAACTAATGCTAAGATTAACTTTTCAATCTTTGAGTAATTCTTCTCGGCAGTATTAAAAGTTTTGCTAATGTAATAAATGGGTTTCTCCACTCCTGCGTCTACTCGCAATAACACAACACTTAATGCATGCGACGTCGTCGCAAGATAGATCAATAATTCTTCTCCTGATTCTGCTTTTTGTAAAATAGTTGTATTCATAAGATGTTCTTTGATTCCTTGAAAATCTTTTTCACATTCATCAGTCCATTTAAATTTCGCACCCTTCTTGAGTATATCGAAAAAATATTTGCATTTGTCTGATGATCGCGAAATGAATCTCCCCAGCGAAGCTAGAAGCCCATTCAACTTCTGTACATCTTTTATTGTTGCTGGTGTTGGCATGTCACGAACTACTTGCACTTTTTCTGAATCAACCTGTATTCCTTCCTTTGATACAATGTAGCCTAAAATTTTTCCCGCTGCAACTCCAATAGTACACTTATCAGGATTTAATTTAATGTTATACTGCCGCATTTGTTCAAAAATCTCCCTCAGGTCTTGTACATGGTCTTTAACTTCTTTACACTTTACTAACATGTCATCCACGTATACTTCTAATGTTTTGTGTATCCACTTTGCGAACACCTTCTCTACCATTCTTTGGTATGTCGCTCCCGCGTTTCGCAAAGCAAATGGCATTTTCGTGTAACAATATAAACCTCTAGGGGAAAAGAAAACAGTATGTTCTTGATCTTCTTCAGCGAGAGGGATTTGGTTATACCCTTTGTATCCATCTAAAGATGATACCCTATCATTTCCCGCTGCGGATTCCACCATTTGAGGAATATCTGGTAACGGAAAACTATCTTTGGGGCAAGCTTTGTTTAAATCAGTGAAATCTATGCAAATCCTGATTCCTTTATTTTTCTTTGGTACAATGACCATATTTGCTATCCATTCTGGGTATTTAGCTTCTCTTATGATTCCCTCCTCAAGCATTTTCTGTAGTTTTTCTTCTATTTGGGAATGGTAAGTTGTTGCAATTTTTCTTATTCTCTGTTTAAATGGTCTCACAGTTTTGTTAATCTCCAACTTGTGGCATGCAATTGATGGATCTATTCCCGGTATCTCATCCATGCTTCCTGCGAAAACATCTTTATATTCTCGCAACAAGTTAACAGTTCTTTCTTCTTCTTCCATATCCATTTTGGTTCCAATTCTCAATATTAGAGGTTCATATATAGTCCCAACGTTTATTTCTTTTGTTGGTTCTGCGGCAGTGTAACTGGGTTTAGGTTCTCCCATTGGTGTTGGTTCTTTTATTGTTTTCATAGGTCCTTCTCCTTCTTCCGAAATTTCGCTGGGTATTCCTTTGCCTTCTTTTGACCTTATCATATATACTCTAAATTCTTCTTCTTTCTTTTCTTCCTTTGCCAACCTTCTGCGAAATTTTTTCTTTTTTGCTTGTCCTTCATAATGCTTTACTTCAATTTGATGACATAATTTCGCATTGTCAACATCTCCTCTGATTTCACCTATTCAATTTGGTGTGGGGAATTTAATACATTGATGCAACGTTGATACCACAGCTTTTATCGCATGTATCCATGGTCTTCATAATAACATATTATATGGAGATTCCATATCCACCACGCACAACGTTACATGTGTTTCGATTTCTCCAAGTGGAATTCGTACCACTATCTGTCCTTTAGGTTTTGTTGTGGATTTTCCAAAGCCGTGAACAAAATATGTTGAACTGGACATTTCTTCATCTTTAAATCCCATTCCCCGGAATGCGTGATAAAATATTATATCCACTGAACTTCCTGTATCGATTAAAGTTCTGTTCAATATCCATTCTCCTGTGGATTTTGTCGTTGTCTCCTTCTCTTTTCGCGTAATAGGCACTATGATAACCAACGGAGATGTGTGATTCAAATTTTCTTTTGGTATTTCTGCCGCCATGAATGTAATTTTTTGCTTTTCCCAATCTTTTAAGGGTGATGTCTTTTCTACCGCCATAACTTTCCTTCCTTCAAAATTTCGTTTATGTATTCTTCCTTTGATGTTTTCATGGAATTCATTAACCATCGTTTTTGTTATCATATTACACGCCAATCTTTTGTCATCTTCATTAATTCTATTCATCTTTCTTCTAACTGATTCACTGATTTATTTAATTACTTTGTTGATTTGAATATTCTCAACAACAATCTTCAACTTTCGATCTTCAATATCCCTGTTTCTAGCGCCATTATGTAGTTGCAGGAAATCTTACACTACACCCCACATATGATTTCATTATTAATTAACTCATTTTTAGGTTTTCACTCTTAATTTTATTGATCAATCTTTGAAGGTTCTTACAAGAAAAGATAAAAAATCAAGAATGATCTCTTCTATAGACTTTCTCTCTCCTATTTACTTGTTTCTTACTCAAAAAGATCTCTCTCTCTATACAACTCGAGTGACTATTTATAAGGAAATACATAGTGGATGACAGTTAATCTGTCCTTTATTTTCGGCTATGGTCTGCGACATTCTCGCAACCTTACAAATGTTAATTTCACAAACTCTCTAAGTTTCGCAGAACTATCATATCTTTCTTGTGATCTTAGCTGACGTCATTTATTTCATCATTTCTGAAATTGTTCTGCGACGCTGTTGTGCTGTGTCATTGATAATTTCGCTGAAACATTGTCATTGCGAGATTCTGATCCTACAAAGGTGGTTGCAGATTTTACAGAAACCGTAAATGTTGAAATGAACTACAATACAACGCATACCTCATATGACAAGAAGAAGCAACACTCCTTTACCCCTATGGGAGCCCGTCCCCGACAACTGTATCCACAATTGTCAAAGTTCAATCTGACCCATATTAGTTCTTGAAACACCCTCCAAAAAAAACAAAAACAGTTAGCGCATAGATATCCCTTTTCACTGTTGTTTTCAGTGATGACTGAATGACGGGTTAGCTTCAAATTTTGGATCCCTAAAAATTTGTTAGCACTAAGACATGCTTTTATCTACAAAATATCAAGGGCGGTAAATCTATTATAATATATAGACGCATTTCATGTCACACAAGAGTTTATAAACTAGCTACGTAGGAATGGAAAGAGTGCAATTAAAAAAAAGGGCCTCAAACGGTAAGGTAAAAAGCCTTGACAAAGTTGGGCCTAGGGCGACCGCACCTCTCGCCCTACCCCAGGCTCGGCTCCGTCAGTGAGCATGTTGTGAACCTTATATAACAACAAATTTCCATAAGGATGAAGCACAGGAAGTACCACGGAGAAGCTAACCACCGGAGCTGAAAATAGAAAGCTCCAAAGAAAAAGGTTTTTGTAGCCCAGAATCTCATTTTGGATCTCTTCTTTTCTTCCACTCGGAGTAACATACAAGCTAGCACGATAAGAGTTGGGGTATATTCCAGCTTCTTGGATGCAGTTTAGGAGATACCTTGGGCCAGTGAATTCCGAGTCATACATGATAATTACCTTATTAGATTCCATGTCCTGTTGGTTAAACTTCAACATAGAAGTCACTAACAAGCTGGTTAGGACAAGATTAGGAAATTGATGTAATCCTAAGGGAATTAGAAGTCATTTACTTCTAAGAGAAGGAAAGACATGCATTAAGGTAATAGGACTAAGAAAAGGAATTCATAGTTCTATATATATATGCTCACCAAAGTTGTGGTTGATCATATATGAGCAAGATTAGAGCTTGTGTTTAGTTTAAAGAGATTTTCTAAACATCAATAAAGAGAGTTGTCTTTATATAAGCTAAGTTTCATCTTGCAGTTGCCATTAATTGGTATCAGAGCTTGTCTACACCGAGCCATGGGAGACGAGAGCACCATCATACGTGCAAAATATTTCACGCCACCATCAATACAAGTTCCAATCCTCAACGCCACAAACTACACAGTATGGGCCATGAGAATGAAGGTACTGATGAAAATCTACAAAGTTTGGGAAACAATTGATCCTGGTACATTGGACCCAGACAAAAACAATGTTGCCATTGGATTACTCTTTCAAGCAATACAAGAATGTCTTGTTCTACAAGTTGGTGAACAGGAAACTTCAAAGAAAATTTGGGATGCAATAAAGGCACGTAATCTCGGAGCTGATCGAGTTAAAGAAGCCCGTCTGCAAACCTTAATGTCTGAATTTGAAAGAGTGAAGATGAAAGACACTGTACTATTGATAGCTTTGCAGGAAAGCTATCAGAGATAGCCTCAAAAGCTGCGTCACTTGGACAATCCATTGATGAAGATAAACTGGTAAAGAAGTTTCTCAATAGTTTACCAAGATCCAAGTATATTCATATCATAGCTTCTCTCGAACAAGTCTTGGATTTAAAGAAGACTAGATATGAAGATATAATTGGAAGATTGAAAGCATATGAAGAGAGAATCCTTGATGAAGAAAACAATGGAGAAACTCAAGGAAAACTCTTGTACACAAACTATTACCAACAAAACTCTGCGACAAGAGGAAGAGGTCGTGGAAGAGGTGGTAGAGCAAACAGAGGCCGAGGAAGGGGAGGAAGGTTTAACTCACAAGATAGAACAACAAGTCAGAATGATCAAAACCAAGGGAAAGAAAAGAAGGATAGATCAAGCATTATTTGTTACAGATGTGATAAACCAGGACACTTCTCCTCTGTATGCCCTGAAAGAATACAAAAGATGGAAGAAGCAAACAAGAATGAAACAAGGGAAGAAGATACAACTCTTTTCATGCATGAAGTTGTATTCTTAAACGAAGGGAAACTAATACCAAAAAATTACGAATCAAAGGATGGTGAAGAAGGAATCTGGTATTTAGATAATGGAGCCAGCAATCACATGACTGGTAAGAGACACTACTTTTCTGAACTCAATGAGAAAATCAAAGGACAAGTGAAGTTTGGGGATGGATCTTCTGTAGAAATTGAAGGGAAATGATCGATTCTATTTCAGAGAAAGACCGGAGAACAGAAGCTTGTCACAAACATCTACTTCATCCCAAACTTACAAAGCAACATTCTAAGTTTAGGACAAGCTACAGAAGTTGCATGTGATGTTAGAATGCGACAAGATTATCTAACAGTTCATGATCCACGTGGAAGACTTTTGGTTAGAGTCTCGCGATCACAAAATAGACTCTACAAGATAAGTCTCATGATTGGAAGGCCATTGTGTCTGAATATGAGACTGGAAGATCAGACATGGAAGTGGCACACAAGGTTCGGACACATAAGTTTCAGAACCTTAAAACTATGTCTCAGAACAAGATGGTTCGAGGGCTACCACAGATAAACGATGAATCAAGGATCTGTGAATCATGTTTAGTTGGGAAACAAACGCGTCAAGGTTTTCCAAAAGCAACAACATTCAGAGCCTCAAAGCCATTAGAGCTTCTTCATGCTGATTTATGTGGTCCTATTACACCACAAACCCTTGCAAATAACAAATACATATTTGTTATTATAGATGACTTCTCAAATATATGTGCTCTATTCTTATGAAATAAAAGAGTGAAGCATTTGACAGATCCAAAGCTTACAGGTTATACAATCCAACAATGAGGAGAGTGGTAGTGAGTCGAGATGTTGTATTCGACGAGAAAGAAAATTGGAACTGGAAAGAAACTAACGATGGACCAAGAAGGGATCCAGGAATGCTTCACATGAGGTGGGGTGAAGTAATTGATGCAGTCATAGGACCCATAATCACCAACACTGATGAAAACGACGATGATAATCAAGAAGAAAAAGAGAACATCGAAAACGCAGAGAATAACGAAGAAGAAGAAGAAGAAGAAGAAAACGATGGAGCTCAAGTAGCTCAACCTATTCCACTGCGAAAATCAACAAGACAGATACATAAGCCACATTATTTGGAGGATTATGTTCTTCAATCCGTGGAAGAATGTGAGATAATGCTACTTTCTGTTAATGATGAACCAAGGAGCTTTAAGGAAGCAAATGTTTCGTCTAAATGGACACAAGCATGTGGAGAAGAAATTGTTTCAATCAACAAAAACAAGACCTGGTTTTTAGTTGATAAGCCGAGTGGGGTAAAAGTGATTGGTATCAAGTGGATCTTCAAGATAAAATGGAATGCTGATGGTACTATCAACAAATACAAAGCGAGGCTTGTAGCTAAAGGATACGTACAAGAATCATACATAGATTTCGATGAAGTCTTCGCACCAGTCGCTAGAATTGAAATAATACGCTTATTGGTTACAGAGGCAGCATCAAACTCATGGGAAATTCACCACTTAGACGTTAAGACGGCGTTCTTACATGGGGAATTGCAAGAAGACGTGTATGTAGAACAACCAGAAGGTTTCGAAGTAAAGGGACAAGAGCATAAAGTTTACAAGTTATCAAAAGATTTATATGGTCTAAGACAAGCTCTCCGAGCTTGGAACACAAAGTTAGATCAAATCTTAAAGGGAATTGGATTTTCTAAGTGTTCTAAGGAAACCTCCGTGTACAGAAGAGAAGAAAAGGGAACGCTTCTTGTAATTGCAGTCTACGTAAACGATCTGTTTGTGACTGGCAACTCCCTCAAGGTGATCAGTGAGTTCAAGAAAGACATGTCATCCAAGTTTGAGATGTCAGATCTCAGAAAACTTACCTATTACCTCGGCATAAAAGTTCATCAAGGAGTAGATGGAATTCAGATCAAACAAGAAGCTTATGCAAGGAGAATTTTGAAAGAAGCAGGACTTGAAACTTGTAATCCAACTAAGATATCAATGGAGTTTGGACTTAAAGTTTCAAAGGAACAATAAGAAGCAGAGATTGATTCAACGAGTTATAGAAGAAATGTTGGATGCCTAAGATACTTATTACACACAAGACCAGATTTGACTTTCTTTGTGGGAGTAGAAAGCCGTTATATGCAGAGTCCACGCAAGTCTCATGGTGATGTAATAAAGCAGATATTGAGATATCTAAGAGGAACAATCAGCTGTGGGTTGAAGTATGGTCGAGGAGGATCAAAAGGAATTGTTGGGTATAGTGACAGCAGTCATAATATTGACCAAGATGATGGAAAAGGTACAACTGGTCATATATTTTATCTAGGTGAAGCACCTATTACATGGTGCTCACAGAAGCAAGACACAGTAGCTCTGTCATCATGCGAAGCTGAGTTCATGGCCGCAACAGAAGCAGCTAAACAATCAATATGGCTTCAAGAACTGTTGGGTGAAATCAAAGGAGGAGAACCTGAAAAAGTTCTCATCAAGATTGATAATAAGTCTGCAATTGCACTCACTAAAAATCCATTGTTTCATGGGAAGACGAAACACATTCACAAAAGGTATCATTTCATAAGATAATGTATCGAGAAGGAGATCATCAACGTTGAACACATACCAGGAACTGAGCAGAAAGCAGATATATTGACAAAGGCATTATCTCGGATCAAGTTTGAAGAAATGAGACAACTGATTGGAGTACAAGATATGTTACGGGCAAGGTTGAAGCTTAACGGGAGAATGTTGGTTAAACTTCAACATATAAGTCACTAACAAGCTGGTTAGGACAAGATTAGGAAATTGATGTAATCCTAAGGGAATTAGAAGTCATCTAGTTCTAAGAGAAGGAAAGACATGTAATAAGGTAATAGGACTAAGAAAAGGAATTCATAGTTTTATATATATATGCTCACCAAAGTTGTGGTTGATCATATATGAGCAAGATTAGAGCTTGTGTTTAGTTTTGAGAGATTTTCTAAACATCAATAAAGAGAGTTGTCTTTATATAAGCTAAGTTTCATCTTGAAGTTGCCATTATGTCCATCTCAACATGGTTCACTCCTTGTACCGATTCAAGGGAGGACCTAATAATAGTCAAATCTTCACCACAAATGATTCCTTTAAGTTGTAAATGCAGTGTGTTACCATCATTCACACTGCTCACGAGTTCTGCTTCAAAGCCAGCATGCTGCAATTGCTTGGATTAGTTCATCCGAATTGGTCAGAGTAGGATCAAAGTGAATTTTTGCTTCTTCAAGGGATAAGCTCACAACCGCTGTCTTTACTCCATCAACCATTAAAAGTGCATGTTCAATGGAACCTGAGCAGCTAGTACATAACATACCCTTTATTCTAAGGTGACATACGACCATATCTTCTGGGAACTCAATAACTTGGAAGCCTAGGTATTCAGTGGCTTCATTAATTGCTTTAACCTGGATCAACAGACTCAACACCATGAAAATGTGTTCCCTTATTGCTGCCTAAAGGCAATCTTAATCATCAGATACCTTTCTGCAGCATGAACAGAACAATTTAATATGGACTTACATTGATTAACTCTGGCACGTATTTAACAACTGCTCGGCCTTGAAGCGCAGATACAGTGACGCTCTCAATTCCTGTAACCTTCCCTAATGCCGACTCTATAGATGTGACACATGAAGAACACTTGACATTTCCAACTCTAAACATAGCCGTCCTTGTTTTCATCGTTTTGTTTGGAGATGACGAAAACATAGTAACTGAAACACTACTGTCTGACTGTTGCAGAAGAGGCGCCTTGAGGTGATCATCTTTACCATTCTTGTCCATTTACTTAAACCTGGAAGAAAAAAATGTTGTCACTGATAAAAATGCTTAGAAATCATCCATATGTTTCTCCCTGATCAGCAAGCATCTATCAAACCAATTCAAGTTGACAAGCTTAACAAATTCTTCACCGATCAAAAAAAAAAATGTTGACAAGCTTTTGACATTGGCGCCATCACACCGCTAAATAAAATTCATATGTTTATGGTGAAAATTCCCATAAAACTGAGAAGCAAACCAAGGCTAATGTATGGTGAAAATCCTAAACATCGAATCATCAATTATGTATTCCTCTATAAACACCCGCATGCTTAGAATTTCTCACAGTAGTTCTTTACGAGACTGTTTGGGAGCTAACATTCAGATTACTCCAAGCAAAACACAAGATATATACCTGTTTTTTGGCTGCCGGGCCGGGAATATAGGAAAGGTATTCCAAGAAAAGAGTACCAGAATCCGCACCAGCGACACAACTCGAGAAATACTAAAGCCAAACTTTATGAAGATTTCTCATGAAACTAGTCCTCTCTAACAAAATGTTTCTCACAATATCTTCTTCGTAACTCTTTGAAAAATAGTATGGTTCAAGAAAGAGCCAAACCTCGTATGGTTAGATGTTAATCTGTCCTTTTAGAGTGAAAGCATATTTTTTCTAAGTTGACCTCGACACGGCCACATGGCCGATATTAAATAATGTACATTTTGAACAAATTGAAGCAAGACACCAAAACGCTTGCAAGAGAAAACAACGATAGCTAGCGGAACACGGTATTCACACTTTGATAATACCCAAATAACTTAGACTCCACTAGAATAATTAGCTTGAGAAAGCACAGTGCCACTGAATCATAAAACCAATGCTTCTTCATTTTTGCAAAGCTTTTAATACGCCACTTTGATACTGACTTGACACTGCTTGTAACCAATGAAGTGGATAGAAAATCATGTGTGATGTTACGCAAAAATTGGAAAAATGGTCCTTAATGCCAAATCGAACAACCAAACCACTCTAAATCGACTCATGATAGTTCCAGAGAGATATATAGATTCAATGATCTGGAATGATTAAGAAATTTTATTAGGCTTCAAAAGATATAGGTTAAGATGTAAGTGGGCTTGACCGAAATGGAAAACAAAGCCCAAATGTGAATTTTGTGTCATTTGGCAAACCAGAAGGAAATTTACATTGACTTCCAAGACTGTCTTTGTTCATCCCTAGTCAACTTAGAGATAGCATGATCTGCATTTAACTGCAACCACGGTCACTTAATCTTCTCTTCATCTTCGTCTTCTCGGTCACCTCGGCTTACTGCACGATCACTTCGATGTCTTGTATTTCAATATAGGGCACATTAAAATTTCAATAAAACTATTTAGAAAAAAAAAATTTAAAAGGAAAATTCCAATGTCGACCGCATATGACATTAGTTGGACATAAAACTATAAATTAAAATAACTAAGGGAAAAATTAATGCTTACTTCATTTAGTCACTTATCTTACAAACTTGGGAAGAAAACTAAAACCCAGATTGTAATACTGTATTTTGAGCTAGATTCTTATTGAGTAATAGTTCAACCACTACTAACTTATTAGTATCTTTCGAAGCGGATGCATAACCATCTAGGCATATGTTTGTTTACCAAAGTCTAGAAATCTGACTGTAGTTGTGGAAAATCCCACAACTACACCCGTTAAGATGATAATAACACATAGCCTAAGTCATAGAAATCAACTAAAATATTAATGATATTATACACCACCTTGACACTAGTATGACCTTCTCAAGTACTTTGTATTGAATGTATGAGGTTCTTATAATGATCACAAAGATTTTTGGCATATAACAATGGAGGAAGTAAAGTTAAGGCTAAGTTCTAATGGCTTCTTTCTTTTCTGTAGAAGTGTTTCTTAACTCTCTTACTTGACTGGATTCTTTCTCAACCTGCCTCTCTCTCTCTTTATCATTTGAAT
This sequence comes from Papaver somniferum, assembly GCF_003573695.1. NCBI lineage: Eukaryota > Viridiplantae > Streptophyta > Magnoliopsida > Ranunculales > Papaveraceae > Papaver > Papaver somniferum. Next base: position 196,335,519 of record NC_039362.1, on the reverse strand, counting down.
TCTTATATAGGAAAATATATCAGTAGAAGACAATCAAAGTTCATGTCCAAAATCTATGTTAGTTGATCTTGTTTCATTTTGTCTTATTCGTCAGGCTTTTAAGAGTTGTCCCTATCTGTCGCATTGTTGCTTTGTGTCCCTCTTGATGAATGTCGCGTTATACCTATCGTGTGATTGCTCTTCGTGCTTCTTTCTTGTTATCGCGTAATTATTCTTCGCCTAATTTCCTTCTTCTTCATGCTCATGGTTGTTTTAGATGGAGCGAAGCTATGGATTTGTCTTGTGCGATATTTAATCCCTACATTTTTCCTCTTCTTGCATTAATAGGTTCCAAATAATATATAAAATAATAATGCTACTATAACAATAAAAAATAAATTTGATGCATGTTAAACTTTTTCCAAATATGATTCAATATTGGTTTTTTTTCTTTAAAATTCAAATAAAGTTGGATTTCATCCCTAATAGTTCATGTTGCACTCAAAAGATCCAGAATCACGTTGTTGTATTGCAAAAAGAAGTGTTGAAGTGCAATTGACACTTGTACTGGTTGTATTATTATTATAATGAGTTAAAAATATAATAACCTTACAAAATTAGTAGATATTATATTTACAATCTACAATTGTTATTCAACCTCCAAGTTAGGATTATTCTTTATAATAATACTCCCTCTATTTCAAAAAGACAGTCCGATTTGACTTTGTCAAAATATTAAGGAGACCATAGTACTTTACTTGACCACCCTTAGTTACTTACCTAATTTATTTTAATAAACATGTTAATAATAAGAGTTATCTAAAATTTTTAGGGAAATTTAATAAAAGATTACTATATACTTATGGAGTATAAACTATTTAAGAAATTCAATTTTTGGAGCCAAATATATTTTCGTTTAACAGGAATGAATAATATATTTGTTTCTTTAATTATACAAATTTCCTTAATGTTTAAATTGGGTCATGCTGAATATTAATTTGTTAATATAAAAATTTAAGGGTATATTAGGGAGTTTATCGGGATAATATGACTATAAACAGAAGTTGGACACAATTTTGAAACTGACAGTCTTTTTCACTATTCCGTTTTCGTCAGTTTCAAAATTGTGTCCAGCTTCTATTTATAGGCGTATTTATTCGATGAACAAAATTGACAAAAGGGGAGATTGTTAAAGCATTGCTCGGTCGAACTCGCATGTGTTGCTATGTCAAGCATGTTTGTCAATGTTAGTGATCAAAACTACAAGTATTGATTTCTAGCCTATTTATAAATATCTCGGAATATGATATAGATAATGTAGTGGAGCTTAGATCTCTCGGCGTTCATCTCTTGAAGACGAAAAACTACTAAGGGGATCTTGTGGAACTTCTTAGACAAAAGGCATGTGGAGACTTGAACTCATCTATCACTTGGAAAGTCTATTTCTACGATCTCCTATGGTGAGACATAAGTCGTGTTACGATATAGTTTTCTCTATACACATTTCAGATTTCGAGCGGAGTATATCTCGCTTACATATTTCTCGAAATATGTATTGGTAAGCTTTCGCTTCGACCAAGTTCATCTTATATCATGAGAAAATTGCCGAGTAACATCGTACATGGTTTGTTTGATACAATCATTTGATGTAGGCTTGGAATGTTTCGATAATGACTATTTCAATATCTTGAAAATTTCTATGATGCTAATAGTGTGTGAAAGCGGCTATTGTCATTACAGAAGAATTTCAATGATTGAAATAAAGAATTGAGAATGTAACCATGTCTGGATATAAGCATATATAGTGTATTAGCACATTAGTGTATAAATCCACAAATCGGGAACCAAGTGTATGCATATGTGTGTATTTCAAATTGGTGAAGGAGACAAGATAAGTATGTGTACCCATACGCATACAGGCGGAAGTTTTCGAACCGAAAAATATCTACTGAGTTTGGGAATTACAAACTCCTAAACTAGTTACCTTAAGTATGCGTACCCGTACGCATACTGGCAGAAGTTTTCGAACCGAAAAATTCTGCTGAGTTTGGAAACTTAACAAAATCAAAACCCAGTTGCTTAAGTAGGCATACCCGTACGCATACATAAGCCGGTTATGTTGTCAAATCGGGAAGTTCATGGACTTAAACATTTAAATCATAAGGAATGCAATCTTTACAAACCGTGGCTATAATGTTCATGATTGATTCAAGTGAATCAAACCGATTTGGTTTCGACTGTGTTTTCGGTGCAACTGAACAACTATTTACACTAGTGGAAAAAAGGCTATTTGAGACATAATGAAACAACACAAAATAGGTCATGTTTCGTTTAGTCAATTTGAAAGTGTCGCTGACTAAAGTCAAACCATTGTTGTATAAGGACTTTAGTTGAATTTTACAACGACACAATACAACGAATCGCTGACTAAAGTCAAATGTTGTTTGTTAGGACTTTTTTTGACTTGTACAACCACAACCCGATAATATCCTTTCTGTGATTATTGTACGGTCAAGATTTAATGTTTTTAATTATGGACAATTGGAGATGTTTCATCTTACGATTTACTTATTTGTACTAACCTTATCTACTGAAGCAGAGAGAGAAACAAAGCCACCTCTCACTCTTTTTTCGTTTCTTTTCTCTTTTTGTCTTCTCCCTCTTCAGATTTTTCGATCTGATTTAGTTTCAAACCTACTTCATCCTTTGTAGAATTTTCGATCTGATTTGGTTTCAGTTCTAGGTTTTCGTTTTCTTATCAAATCCAATTTTCTCTGTAGATTTTTCGATATGGTTGGTTTTCAATTCTCGTGTTTTCGTTTTCTTCTTCTATCAATTAAAGTTGGGTTTTGAAGTTAGGATTTAATTTTGCATCTGAATTGGTTTCAGTTCTAGTTTTTTTTTTTTGTTATCAAATCCAATTTTCTCTTTAGATTTTTCGATATGATTTTTTTTTAATTCTCGTTTTTTCGTTTTCTTCTTCTATCAATTAAAGTTGGGTTTTGAAGTTAGGATTTAATTTTTGATATGATTTTGTACCATGTGTTATGTATTTTTCCAATTTTTGAATTTAGGATACAAACTATATCATGTAAATTAGGGGTTACAGTTTAATTTTTCCCCTATTTTTCATTTGTTGACATGGTTTTGAGTATAATTTGTTTCTGTATTGTAACAATTAGTTGAAGAACCTTCAACATCTTCGCTTGCATTTCTTGAAAATCTTCAGCCCAGTGATAGACGCATTTATGTGTCTAATTTGTCCTCAATACTTCGTATTGTTAGTACTTGTTTTCGTCCTTATTATGGTGTTTTGTGTGTTTGTAGGTACTTTTTGGAAATAAATATTGATGGAAAATTCGGCTCAAAAAGTTGTTAAAGGCACCCCGGAGGACATACGGTATTCGGACTCCAGCAACGGATAAGGGGCGACCACTGGATAAGGGGTGACATTCTTTAACAAATTCAAAAAAAATTTTGGCGGGAAAATGGTGAAGAGAACTGGCAGATTTTCAATCGGATGTTTGGACGTGATTTAGTGAGATTCAATCCCTGAAACTTCATGGGTAGATGTGATTTGTCATAACAAAGCTGGTATGGGTGTTTTTTCGATCAAATTTGGCTAGATAACCCAAGATATGAAATCAGAGCATCACGGGTTGGTTTTCCATTCCGAGTCCTGATTGAGTGACCAAGAGATTTTCGCGTGGCTGCTGCATGTTGGAACACTTCTGGACAATGACTGGATGCGTTGAGAGTAATTTGGCATGGGGAAACAACGTGAAAAGCTAAATCATGGAAAAAAATATTCCCAATATATTTTTCATCAAGGCCGAGTTAAGAGAGAATTATCTTAAGTTATAGCGAGAGTTCTTGGTGCTACTGGCTATATAAAGGGTGCTGGTGTTTCATAAAGGGAAAGAGAGAGAATTGGGAGGATTTAGAACATCTCAGAAGCGAGAAAGTGAAAGTTGCAGAGAGTCACCATTTCTGCTGCTGCAAAGCTGAAGAACACGAAGAACAGACCAGCAAATAAAGACGTTTCTATATAGTGATAACGACTCACAGCCGAGGGTCGTACATCAGAGGCAGACTTATTTGCTACAGTATCAGTGACACATACTGTAGGTCGTTCTGGTTTGTAACACATATAACTGTTACAAACCCGGTTTTCATTATATTTCTCCCTTTTCATCATTTGTATACCATTTTTGAGCGATAATAATGAATTTCGAGCGTGTTTCAAACATGATGATGTGCTATTTCTCTCACAACCAAGGCAATGAGGAAGCTATTTACGCATGAATAATTTGGTAACTATTATATTTTCTCTAATATTTAATTATAATTCACTCAATCACTGCTTTTGCAGAGTTTTTAATTGTTTGCATAATTTTCTTCATTAGTTGAGATTCAATTAGATAGGTTATGCTTTGATTAGATAATCTATGCTTAGGGGATACAATTAATTTTTGAGAATTTGCCTGATTATTTGTGAGTTAAGAAAATAAGGGACTTAAAAGATAATTAGAGTTTTGGGTTATTTATTATCATTCATTCATGTGTAATAGTGGAATCAGTGTCTTGGTTATTTTCTCATATCTTGAAATCAAATTTTGGGTTAAGTTTTCTTTAATTTTTAAGTCTAAATTCTTTTGATTTCACAAGTCTCAACGAACCTTTTTACCACAACATTATTGAGTCACATCATTTTTTAGAATTTTTTTTTTAGGTTTTTATTTGTTTTTATTTTTTTTGTTCTTCTTCACGTTTTTGGGTTTTGTCTTTTCCTTACAAAATTTGGAATTTGGAGCGAAAGAAAATTTTGTCAAAGCTTTTGGTGAATACTTAAAGACTTGGAGTAAAAGGCAAAGCGAAAGCAGCGAAAGAAGAAGATTTTTTTTTTATTTTATAAAATAAAGAGAGGAAAAAAAGAGAGACATTTTTAATTGTTTTTATTTATTTTTTTTAGACTTTCCTTTTCCCTTATACTTTATTTTTTGGACTTTGGACTGTAAACTTTGGGACATTATTTGTAAACCCTACGGAAGGGTAGTTTAAATATTAAACTAATTGCAGAGAAGGACGGCGATTACGATATCGCCTCTCCCCCTCGGGTTCGCACATGACATAGGAGTTGTGTCCCGAGTCGACTTCAACGGTTCATCCCCCGTCTGGAACGGGAGGTAATCTTGTAGAAAAACTCGCGAATCCCCTGCTAGCGAGTTACTGTATTCCTTCGTTTGGATATATGTCGAGGAACTGAATACGGCTGCTTTAATTTCCTTGTAAAGGGCAAGGACTGGCCATACAATATTAGGGTTCTGATTTCATCACCGTCCTCTTCTTGCCCGCCTTAGGAAAATGATACTTATCCCGAACCTAAGCTTTAAAATTTGGAATATAACGAGACCTATAGGGTAACGAGCTTAGTAGGAAAGTCGTTCGAAAAATATTGGTTACCCTTTTAAGCATACTTCGAAGTTCATGATGGTTTCTCTGAGTTGAATTCGTGACTGCGCCGCCTTGTAATACCGGTGAGGCCTTGGGTATCAAAGCTCCACTGAGCTTCCCTCGCCTCTATTCAACTTACTTTGAATCGGATTGATTCCAGAGGGGTTTGCTTAAATTGTAACGAATTCTCTTTCGAAGGATTAAAAGCTGGTCTAGAAACAATCTAAGTGGATCCATTATGCTTTTTTTTTGCTAGAAATCAGTAGGTTTGCTGTGGTGGAGTCAGCCTTGTTTGTGTTTGCTTAGATATTCCCTTCCTTTTAGGATTTTTCTTTGTATTTTTTTTCTAGTGTATGCCCGAGGTCATTAGAGAGCGGGCTTGGAAAAGAAACACTCTAGGTCGTTTGATTAGTGACAAACCTAGTAGTTCTTCTTTCGAAGGCGGGGAGCTCGAAGACTCTTCTTTTGAGAGCCCTGTCTTTGGAAATTTCATCTTTGAAAACTTGACAATTAATGAAGAAAGTACTCCTAGTCCTTTGGTAGTACCATAAGTGCCAACTTTGAAAGCTTTGTTAAACCCAACTAGTACCTCTCGTCCGTCTTGTATCCAGTGGATTTTTTTATCCTAGATACCCAACCTGTCCCTGACCCAGAGAACTAGATACCAGTAATTTTAGGTCGCCCATTTTTAGCAACATCCAATGCGATCATTAATTTTAGAACTGACATTATGAATTTGTCTTTTGGTAATATGATTATTGAGCTGAACGTCTTTCATATTGGTAAGCTACCCTCTGAGCTAGATGACTCGAGCATAGAAGAGGTAAACATGATAGGAACATTAATCGAGGAGTCATTACCAAACACTTTGTTAGAAGATCCGTTAGATAAATGCCTAGCTCACTTTGGGATTGATTTCGATGATGATAATGTGATTAATGAGGTGAATGTTTTGTTAGATTCAACCCCTTTGTTAGACACTAGTAACGGATGGAAACCTAAGTTCGAACCACTACCAGTTTCTAAGTCTACCCTAGTTCCTTCGTTAGAAGAGCCTCCTAAGTTGGACCTAAAACCATTGCCAGATACCCTGAAGTATGTGTTTTTAGGACCGTATGAGACTTTACCTGTGATTGTTGCTTCCGACTTGGATAGTGATCAGGAAAGTAGGCTAGTGACCGTCCTTCAAAACAACAAAGAAGCTTTAGGGTGGACCATAGCAGACATTAAGGGTATAAGTCCTACTGTTTGTATGCATCAGATCTATTTAGAGGAAGATACCAAACCTTCTAGGGAGATGCAACGGAGACTAAACCCTAATATGAAAGAAGTAGTTCGAACTGAGGTTCTTAAGCTGTTAGATGCAGGCATTATCTACCCCATTTCAGACAGTAAGTGGGTCAGCCCCGTTCAGGTTGTTCCCAAGAAATCTGGTATTACTGTAGTCCAGAATCATAACAATGAGTTAATCCCGACCCGAGTGACCACGGGTTGGCGTGTTTGGATTGATTATAGGAAATTGAACAAGATCACTCAGAAGGACCACTTTCCCCTTCCCTTTATCGACCAAATGCTAGAGAGATTAGCTGGACATAGTCATTACTGTTTTCTAGATGGCTACTCAGGCTACAATCAGATCGTTATTTCCCCAGAAGACCAAGAAAAAACTACTTTTACCTGTCCCTTTGGTACCTTTGCGTATAGACGCATGCCTTTCGGGCTATGTAACGCTCCTGCGACTTTTCAGCGTTGCATGATGAGCATATTTTCCGATATGGTAGAAAAGTTTTTAGAGGTCTTTATGGATGATTTTTCAGTGTTTGGTTCGTCTTTCGATGAGTGCTTGCATCATTTGTCATTAGTGTTGACTAGGTGTAAGGAAAAGAATCTAGTGCTTAATTGGGAGAAATGTCATTTCATGGTTCGATCAGGAATTGTTTTAGGGCATATCGTATCTTCTAAGGGTATAGAGGTAGATAAATCCAAAGTTGACCTTATCAAGACTTTACAGGTCCCAAAAACCGTAAGAGATATTAGGTCATTCTTAGGGAATGCAGGTTTTTATCGTCGATTCAATTAGGATTTTAGCTTGATTTATATACCTCTTTGCAATTTGCTTGCAAAAGATGTTAAGTTTGTCTTTGATGATGCTTGTTTAGAGGCTTTTGAGAATCTCAATACTTTTCGTCCCCACCCCCAACATTGGTATGCGAATATAGTGAATTATCTTGTCACTGGTCGAATGCCCCAAAATTGGGGTAAACAAGATCGTTCTAGGTTTTTAGCTGAGGTTAAGCACTTCTTTTGGGATGATCCTTATTTGTTTAAGTATTGTCCAGACCAGATTATTAGGAGATGTATACCTGAGAGTGACCAGACCAGTATTATTTCCTTTTGTCATGATCATGCTTGTGGGGGTCACTTTAGTGCTAAGAAAACTGCTACTAAGATATTGCAGTGTGAATTCTATTGGCCTTCGTTGTTTAAAGAATCCCACAGTTACTGTGTGACTTGTGAAAGTTGCCAGAAATTAGGAACCATATCCCGTAGGAACATGATTCCCTTGAACCCTATTTTAGTTGTTGAGGTCTTTGATATGTGGGGTATTGACTTTATGGGTCTGTTTCCTAATTCTTTTGGTAACTTATACATCGTTGTCGCTGTAGACTGTGTCTCAAAGTGGATTGAGGCGGTTGCGTGTAAAACCAATGACCATAGGGTTGTGATTGAGTTCTTGAAGGATAATATACTTACACGTTTTGGTACACCGCAAGCTATAATTAGTGATGGAGGGTCGCACTTTTGTAATGGACATTTTAGGCTTTTTATGAAGAAATATGGTATTACACATAAGGTAGCTACCCCGTATCATCCACAGACTAGTGGTCAGGTAGAAGTTTCCAATAGGTAGATAAAATGTATATTAGAGAAAACAGTTAATCCTAATCGGAAAGACTAATCGTCTAGGCTTACTGATGCCTTATGGGCTTACCGTACTGCGTTTAAGACCCCCATTGGAATGTCGCCTTATCGGCTTGTTTATGGCAAGGAATGTCACTTACCTGTTGAGTTAGAACATAGATCTTATTGGGCTGTTAAGCAGCTAAATTTTTCACTCGACAAGGCAGGAGCCCATAGGAAACTCCAGCTCAATGAGTTGGAAGAGATTCGTAGAGATGCATATAATAATGCTAAGGAGTATAAGAACAAAATGAAACTTGTGCATGATAGAAATATCTTAAGAAAGTCATTTTCTCCAGGTCAAAAAGTTCTTCTGTATGATACCCGCTTGCATTTTTTCCCTGGGAAGTTACGTTCTCGGTGGACGGGTCCTTTTATTGTTCGCACTGTCTTTCCTCATGGAGTTGTTGAAATCGAGACACCGGATGGTAGTAGTTCTTCGAAGGTTAACGGTCATAGATTGAAACCCTTTTTAGAGCCCTTTCCTACAGGTGATATTGAGTAGCTCCCTATGGAGGACCCTGTTTACCCTTGATTGACCATCGAGGCGATTGTATGTTGTATATTAGTTTTTGATTTCTCTCTTCACCCAGGTACTATCTTTCCGACTTCTCTATTTACTGATTCCTCGTGTTACTTTACTTTCTGGTATTGCTTTTTCATTAGAAACATTGAGGACAATGTTATATTTAAGTTTGGGGGTGGGGAAGAAACTTTTTAGCTTTTAGTTGCAATAAATAAACTCCAGATCCTAGAAATTTATGCTTATTAAGGTTGGCACTAACCAATCTAAGTGGATGGGAACATCTTGGTTGTACGAGTTGAGGAACCAATCTGATTAGATGGAAACATTTAAAGAGTCTATTCATAAAAGCACAGAGCTCAGGTGTTAGAATTAAAAAAAAAAACATGATAGTTTCGCCATTTCTCGTTGAATCCTAATCCTTCTATTTTTATTTTCTTTAAGTGATTTGATGGGGCACACGATTCAAGTTGTTACCATTTTTAGGGTAAAATAGAGTGATTGAGATTTCAAAAAAAAAAAAGTTGAGTATTGAGACCAGACCATCAGACCAACCGGAATAAATTCAATAAAGTCGACCGCTGGTGCCCTTGTATATGTCAGTTGTGTTGACCTAGAGTTAGGTTTATCGACCACTGGTCCCCTTGTATATGCCAGTTGTGTTGATATTAGTCAGACCGGTATCTCAGTCCATTAGGATAGGTTCATCTTGGCAGAGGCCTTCAAACAGATATGGGAAACACCGTTCACTTTAAACCATATTTTTCTTTATCCATCTTCTTAATCTTTCCATGTGATTGGTTGACTCCGGTTATGATGTCCAGAAACTATCTGAGTAGAGCTCTGTCACTTTATATGAATTTTTTTAGTATGCTTGAGTGCCAACTCGTGTACAACAATTGTAATTTCGCATCAGGGTACTTCCTCCTGTAGTCAGTGATTGTATTCCAACCAAGGAGATTCTTTAGTGCCTTCCAAGGTTCTGCGTAGATAGCTAGGATCTGGAGTAATGGTTTTGTGGGTACACCTCTGGTAAACCCTCCCGAGATTAACTCGATTTTATTTATTTATTTTAGTTTTGCTCGAGGACTAGCAAATAATAAGTTTGGGGGTATTTGATAGACGCATTTATGTGTCTAATTTGTCCTCAATGTTTCGTATTGTTAGTACTTGTTTTCGTCCTTATTATGGTGTTTTGTGTGTTTGTAGGTATTTTTTGGAAATAAATATTGATGGAAAATTCGGCTCAAAAAGTTATTAAAGGCACCCCAGAGGACATATGTTATTCGGACTCCAGCAACGGATAAGGGGCGACCAATGGATAAAGGGTGACCTTCTTTAATAAATTCAAAATTTTGTTTTGGAGGGAAAATGGTGAAGAGAACTGGCAGATTTTCAATCGGATGTTTGGACGTGATTTAGTGAGATTTAATTCCTGAAACTTCATGGGTAGATGTGATTTGTCATAACAAAGCTGGTATGGGTGCTTTTCGATCAAATTTGGCTAGATAACCCAAGATATGAAATCAGAGCATCACGGGTTGGTTTTCCATTCCGAGTCCTGATTGAGTGACCAAGAGATTTTCGCGTGGCTGTTGCATGTTGGAACACTTCTGGACAATGACTGGATGCGTTGAGAGTAATTTGGCGTGGGGAAACAACGTTAAAAGCTAAATCAGGGAAGAAAATATTCCCAAAATATTTTTCATCAAGGCCGAGTTAAGAGAGAATTATCTTAAGTTATAGCGAGAGTTCTTGGTGCTACTGGCTATATAAAGGGTGCTGGTGTCTCATAAAGGGAGAGAGAGAGAATTGGGAGGATTTAGAACATCTCAGAGGTGAGAAAGTGAAAGTTGCAGAGAGTCACCATTTCTGCTGCTGCAAAGCTGAAGAACACGAAGAACAAACCAGCAAAGACGGACGTTTCTCTATAGTGATAACGACTCACAGCCGAGGGTCGTACATCAGAGGCAGACTTATTTGCTACAGTATCAGTGACACATATTGTGGGTCGTTCTGGTTTGTAACACATATAACTGTTACAAACCCGGTTTTCATTATATTTCTCCCTTTTCATCATTTGTAAACCATTTTTGAGCAATAATATGAATTTCGAGCGTGTTTCAAACATGATGATGTGCTAATTATATCACAACCAAGGCGGAAGCTATTTACGCATGAATAATTTGGTAACTATTATATTTTCTCTAATATTTAATTATAATTCACTCAATCACTGTTTTTGAAGAGTTTTTAATTGTTTGCATAATTTTCTTCATTAGTTGTGATTCAATTAGATAGGTTATGCTTTGATTAGATAATCTATGCTTAGGGGATACAATTAATTTTTGAGAATTTTCCTGATTATTTGTGAGTTAAGAAAATAAGGGACTTAAAAGATAATTAGAGTTTTGGGTTATTTATCATCATTCATTCATGTGTAATAGTGGAATCAGTGTCTTGGTTATTTTCTCATATCTTGAAATCAAATTTTGGGTTAAGTTTTCTTTAATTTTTAAGTCTAAATTCTTTTGCTTTCACAAGTCTCAACGAACCTTTTTAGTACAACATTATTGAGTCACATCAATTTTTAGCGCCACTGACGCGGACTTGTGTTTAGGCTAGAGTTTTTAGATTTTTTTTTTAGGTTTTTATTTGTTTTTATTTTTTTGTTCTTCTTCACGTTTTTGGATTTTTGTCTTTTCCTTACAGAATTTGGAATTTGGAGCGAAAGAAAATTTTGCCAAAGCTTTTAGTGAATACTTAAAGACTTGGATTAAAAGGCAAAGCGAAAGGAGCGAAAGAAGAAGAAATTTTTTTTTTATTTTATAAAAAAGAGAGAGACAGTTTTAATTGTTTTTATTTATTTTTTTAGACTTTCCTTTTCCCTTATACTTTATTTTTTGGACTTTGGACTGTAAACTTTGGGACATTATTTTTAAACCCTACAGAAGGGTAGTTTAAATATTAAACTAATTGCAGAGAAGGACGGCGATTACGATATCGCCTCGGCCCCTCGGGTTCGCACATGATATAGGAGTTGTGGCCCGAGTCGACTTCAACGGTTCATCCCCCGTCTGGAACGGGAGGTAATCTTGTAGAAACACTCGCGAATCCCCTGCTAGCGAGTTACTGTATTCCTTCATTTGGATATATGTCGAGGAACTGAATACGGCTGCTTTAATTTCCTTGTAAAGGGCAAGGACTGGCCATACAAGATTAGGGTTCTGATTTCATCACCTTCCTCTTCTTGCCCGCCTTAGGAAAATGATACTTATCCCGAACCTAAGCTTTAAAATTTGGAATATAACGAGACCTATAGGGTAACGAGCTTAGTAGGAAAGTCGTTCGAAAAATATTGGTTACCCTTTTAAGCATACTTCGAATTTTATGATGGTTTCTCTGAGTTGAATTCGTGACTGCGCCGCCTTGTAATACCGGTGAGGCCTTGGGTATCAAAGCTCCACTGAGCTTCCCTCGCCTCTATTCAACTTACTTTGACTCGGATTGATTCCAGAGGGGTTTGCTTAAATTGTAACGAATTCCCTTTCGAAGGATTAAAAGCTGGTCTAGAAACAATCTAAGTGGAGCCATTATGCTTTTTTTTGCTAGAAATCAGTAGGTTTGTTGTGGTGGAGTCAGCCTTATTTGTGTTTGCTTAGATATTCCCTTCCTTTTAGGATTTTTCTTTGTATTTTTGTTTTTCTAGTATATGCCCGAGGTCATTAGAGACCGGGCTTGTAAAAGAAACAATCTAGGTCATATGATTAGTGACAAACCTAGTAGTTCTTCTTGTGAAGGCGGGGAGCTCGAAGACTCTTCTTTTGAGAGCCCTGTCTTTGTAAATTTCAGCTTTGAAAACTTGACAATTAATGAAGAAAGTACTCCTAGTCCTTTGGTAGTGCCAGAAATGGCAACTTTGAAAGATTTGTTAAACCCAACTAGGACCTCTCGTCTGTCTTGTATCAAGTTAGCTGAAACCAAGGAAAATTATGAACTGAAACCTGAGACTTTACAGATGCTCTAACTGCTCATTGTGTTTCCTATGTAGATGGATGGTATCAATGAATCTGCACTAGATCGTCTCTCCCTGGATTTTTTGTGTTGCTCTCAAATATTGGGAACTTATCAATAGTTGTGAGTATTGGGTATCCACTTCTTCCTCCGTAGATCTTCGTTTAACACATATAACTCTTCCATCTTTGTACCTACTCCAAACAAAACCATGTATAAATCGATTTATCCATTTTGATTTAGGTATTAGGCTAGGGTTTTTTAACTGATCTTGGTTCGATTTAATTGAACTTGTTTTCCATTGAGGAGAAGCTTTCATTACTTGATTTCTTCATTCTTATTTTTGTATTTGTGGTGATATTGAGGTAAAAAAGAAAATCTGAGTTTGGATAGATCGAGTTTGAGTTTCTTGACGAGAAGAGAATGTAATATAACACAAGTTTCGTTACTGCAATCCCATTATTTGGATATTTCTTTCATTTCTTGGTATAAGAATCGTATATTTGAGTTAGTGTTGATGTTATGTGTTTGATAAAATTGCTCAATAAATGCAGACTTATGTTTTTTAAACTTAATTGGGAGGTGTTTTGTTTTCTTGTAGAGGGAACTGAAGGATCTCGAGAAAACGCTGGTATTGATGGTAGCTAGCTCGCTGCTAGTGATGGAGTTTGTATGGCGTCTATGGACTGAACTGGTGTCCATCTACGACAGAATCTTCAAGACCTGGACTGCATCTTGAGCAATAACTGTATGGTTCAACATCAAAGCATGCTAAGAAACTTGATGATATTTACGACCTTCATTTATATTTTCTTTCCCAGTAGAATGATTATTTAGTTTTTTTTTATGCTACATTTGTGTGTCTTTATCCTAAGGGGAAATTAGGGGGAGACCCAAAAAAATATTCTCATTCTTAGGCCCACAATTAATTTTAGGTATCGTGACACCCATAATTATATGAAATTATTAAAAATGTATGCATGACGGATTATGCATCCGCATGACGGGTTATGCATCAAGGGTATAATTGGCAACGCAACTTGGATACAACATGTCTAAAAATCCGCGCCTTAATTTTAGGCAAAATTTCGAAAACTGACTGCATAACCATTATGCAGCCACCAAAAAAGATGCATAACACATTATGCAGACGCATAACGAATTATGCAACCATTTTCTCGACTACATAACAAATTATGCATCTGCATAACAAAGTTATGCATCTATAACAAGTTATGTAGCCATTGTTTTGGTTGATTTTAGTGCGTACATAAAAAATTGATGCATAATGCATTATGCAAACATATTTTCGGATGCATAACAGGTTATGCATCTATTTTCTCGATGCATAAAAGATTGTGCAACAAATTTCTCGATGCATAATGCATTATGCAGCCATATTTTGGGATGCATAACAGGTTATGAATCAATTTTCACGACTGCATAACATGTTATGCAGATATTATTGTAGGTGTATGAAAAGTTGTGCAGTCTTTGTTTTTGTTGGTTTCAATAATGACGAAAAAGTTGATGCATAACGTGCTATGCAACCGTTTTCTGAACTGCATAACAAGTTATGCAACAAATTTTGTAGATGCATAACAGGTTATGCATCCATTTTCATAGTTGCATAACAACTTAAAACAACACCCAACAGACTAAAAACCAAATCTGATCTTGACATGTTATGCAGTCATAACAACGTGACATGCATAACTAGCCACCAACTTCACAGCTCCCCATCTATTTATCGACAAAAATCAGACTCTTCAATCTCGGACAACAAGCACACCCTCATATCCATTGTTGCAGACGTAGAATAAAACATCATAGATTCAAGTTAAATCCTGGCAGCAAATCAAGTTGCCGTTGATAATGCTTCTTCTGTCAAAACCTGATGTGCTAAACCCTGTAATGTCGCACCATAAACCGCCTCCAACAATCCTTGTTCGATACAAACACTAAACACCACCAATCTGCATCCATTCATCTCATAAAACTGACGGCAGCTACACTCTTTCTTAGCTATTATAAAGGACCCAAACTCTATCCGTTGCTGAAACAAATTGGTACCCAAATTAGCTCACCCTATTGGATTCTAATTAACGCTACATCCGCTGCAAACAACCCTTGTACTCATCCCACAAACGCACAGAAAACTAGCAAGGAAACAGTGCGGTCAAGCAGCTGCAGCTGGTTATGTTCTTGTTGTTTAGCCTTGACCAAATCTTCAACAGCACTAACCAAATTTGCGAATCACTCTGCACCATTTTCTTCCTTCTTTTCTCGCTGCCAGAACTGTACCAAACCCTCACCATAGACAACATGTATCCTTCGATATATTGCTGGTTTCAAACCCACGGCAACAACACACAACACCCACACAAACATCTGCAGCAGCATTTGTTTCTTCTCCTATTTTTACACGACCCAGATAATCAACAATGCCCATAGCAGCAACCATTGTAACAACTGCGAACTAGGTGGTAATAATATGGTGGTTCAGCTTTTCTGTCGTACAGTGGATACACGCTACCTGATGGTGTTGTTGTGTGTTGAGAAACCATCTCCTTCAGCTCTCCAATTCCTGCAATTTCACATTCAACGCAGCCCAATAACTCCACTTCTTCCAGGAATTATAAACTAGACTCATTCATCATCATTTACTGTCACAATCAACCACAAAAACAACATCTCTAGGACTGAGAAAAGAGGGGATGTAAGAAATTCTTCTTCCTGGCTCTCTTGAGTTAAAATACAACCCAAACTTCTACATCATCTCGAGCTCCCGATTCTTCGAACACAACCACCAAAACCTATTTAATCAATCAGTCCCAGATCCCCTTTTCTTTGTTGATTTCATTTTTGCAACTTCACCAAATTCCTTATCTGATCTTCTAAAACTTCCTTCATAATCAATTACATCAACAGATCAGACCCTAACATCTTCCTCTCAAACATTACCTCAACTGTAGATGATTCGAATCACAAACGAACCCTTGAATACACCCAATCCAGTTGACAAACGGACCCAACTTGGTTGATGCAATTTCTAATCTCAATCGATATTTTGGACTTCGTCGATAGATAGGAAAGAAAGTTGTAGGGAGATACGAATCTGAGAAGAAGAAGAAGAAGAAAAAAAAAAAAGACCGAAACATAATTCCAGAAATTATGGGTTTGAGAATAATTTTCTTCCAGAAAATGGGTGCGCGCCTGTGTTTTTCTGAGCGTGGGTTTCATAGTAGAAAATTCTGGGAGAATGGGTCTCCCTGTAGTTTTCACTTATCCTAAAGGCTTGGGGTTAATTTCCAAAGCCTTTAGCGTTTTAGTCATGCAATCAATTGCTTGAGGATTATTTTCGTAATTCTTGGTGGGTTCCCTATGTTGTCAATTCGTTATTAAAATGATGCAATAATGCTTAGAATTTGCCAAATGAAATTTGTCTTACTTGTGATTGCAAACCACATTTTCACCAAGTGTGATGAATAGTAACTTTAGTGTGTTAGAGCATAGCTCGGTCGAACTCTCGTGCATTGCTATCTCAAGCATGTTTGTCAATGTTAGTGATCAAAACTATGAGTCTTGATTTCTAGTCTACATAGCTAAGTCTCGGACTAGGATAGAAAAGTGTAGTTGAGCTCAAGGACTTAATGGCGATTCATCATACAACGACGAAGATCTACTCAAGGAACCGTGGAACTTCATCAACAAAAAGATATGTGGAGACTTGAACTTATCTATCACTCAAAAGTCTATCTCTTCTATCTCCTACTTCTTATGAGATAAAGTCGTATTCTATATAGACTGGATCATACACATTTGATATTTCGAGCCGAGTATATCTCGCCTGTCTATATATCGAAATCATGTGTTGGTAAAGCGTTTCGCTATGATCGGGTTTATCTTCACCTAATGACGAAAGTCATATTGTTTCAATCACTTTGAAAATCGCTTTGACGAGAAATAGTATAACAACTCTATAACGTCCTCTAAGAATGTTTCAATGGTTGGAATGAGAGTTTAGGTCAATATAACCAATGATGGATATAAGCATTGTGTGGTAACACATATGTGCATAAGTCTTATTCATTAATCCGAAGTTTGCGAAATTTGTTGATTGAGAGAAACCGGAGGAATTGGCTTTGCCAAGTCCGCGAACTCAGTTTACGAACTCAGTCCGCGAACTGACGGAAGTTATCTTGCCGAGAATTTCAGCTGGGATTTTCCAAAAACTCGTTTGCGTGTTTAGTCCGCGAACTGGCGGAAGTCTCCTTGGCTGAGTTTGGAAAACTCTGTCGGTTGCCTTAAATCCGCGAACATGCGTACTTTACTGGGTTATGATCTAAAGATGTGCTCTGAACGTGGAACTTAAATTACTAAGGAATGCAATATGAAAACCGTGGGTATTAAGTTCATGAGCCGATTCAATCGAATCGAATCATCTTTGTTTCAATCGTGTCTTGTGTAGTTACATAAGATCTCATAACAATTGAACAACTCTCTAACTATTTCATTTGAGTCAATTGAACTAGTTATGGTAAAGAAGAACAAGGTTAATATGAAATGCTCATATGGTTAACCTTTTGGGTTACTATGTTGAACCAACATACACGTATACGTTTGGGCACGGTTTTCACAAACCCAGTAAACGTATATCTCAAGTGTGTGTGACAAGCTAAGTTTTCGATCTAACGATTGAGAAATATTAGCTTGAATCTAAATCAGGTTTTCATCTAACGATGAATATGGATTGCTTTGTAACTAAGGCAAAACTCTGATTTGAAGACTATATATAGGAGACATCTAGTATTGGGAAAAAATGATCCCCACACGTCTGTGTGATACTAGTGCGCTCGCTAGAGTCGATTCTCCTCTAACCTTTGGTTTTCTTCTCTAAAACCAGGTTAATGACTTAAATACTTCATTGGGATTGTGAAGCAAGACCAGTACTACTTTTATCGTAGTTGTGTGATCTGATCTTGCATCTTCTATCGTACGAGTACAATCTATTGATTGGCTTCAGATCGTGAGAGTTCTCCGATAAGCAAGATAAAGAAGTCACGAACATCTTCGTCTCACTGTTTGTGATTCCTCGATATCCTCTTGTATAGTCAAGAAAGATTGTTGAGAGGTGATTGATTAATCTAGGCTGTTCTTCGAGAATATAAGACCGGATTATCATTTGGTTCCTGTTCACCTTGATTTTCATATCTTAAGACGGAACAAAAAACTAGGGTTTTTCTATGTGAGACAGATTTATCCTTTGATATAATTTTCTGTGTGAGATAGATTTGTTTATTATCAAGTCTACGATTTTGGGTTGCAACAACTCTTGGTTGTGGGTGAGATCATCTAAGGGAATCAAGTGCGTAGTATCCTGCTGGGATTAGATGCGTAGGAGTACAACTGTACGTTGAATTAGTGGGAGACTGACTGGGGTTCAACTATAGTCCAGTCTGAAGTTAGCTTGGAGTAGGCTAGTGTCTGTAGAGGCTTAATACAGTGTGTATTCAATCTGGACTAGGTCCCGGAGTTTTTCTGCATTTACGGTTTCCTCGTTAACAAAACTTCTGGTGTTTGTGTTATTTTTTTTGTGCATTATATTTGTTATATAGTTGAAATGATACAGGTTGTGCGTTCGTGATCATCAATTGGAAATCCGACCTTTGGTTGTTGATTGATATTGATTGATCCTTGGACATTGGTCTTTGGTACCGTCCAAGTATTCCTTATGTTTGATTAGGACTCGCTGATTTCTATTAGCTTGAGTAATATCAAAAACAAGAGAGAGATATTAACTCATTGAGATACTTTTAACTAGATTGAGTCTGACTGTCTAGTTGATTCTATAGCAAAGTATTTCGGAGTTAGTCCATACAGATTGCTAAGCGAAATATTGGGTGGTGTTGTTAGACCCCCGCTTTTTCAATTGGTATCAGAGCAGGAAAACACGTTTAAGAACTTACAAGTATGTGTTTGTGGAGATCTGACTCTATGGACGTATGTGCTATGTCAGTTAACGTAACACCAGTCTTTGATGGCTCAAACTACTCAAGATGGAAAGTTGCTATGTGTGCTTATCTTCAAGCTTGTGATTTTCAAACCTGGGTACGTGTTGTTAAAGGCTATGATCCTCCGGTTAATACAAAAGGCGATGTATCTATACCTAAGGATGTTTGTAGTTATAGTCTTGAAGAATCTCCCGCTGCATTGCAAAACTCTAACGTATTAAATGCTATTAGACAGGCCGTTACCCCGGACCTTCAGCACTATGTGTCTACTTGCACTAAGTCTAAAGATGCACGGGACATCTTAGAAACTGTATTTGAAGACAAGAGATACGTTCATTATTTAAATGGTGGGGAAATTGAGAATCCAATGTGCAATATTTGGGGGCAGAGGATGCACCACCGATGACTAGAGACCTGCGACACGACTACTTATATCTCAGATGAGACTTTTATTTTGTCGAATTTCAAGTTGTTTGTTAATTCGCTATGTCTCAAACCATGCTTCGTTAAATGAATACACAATACATTGCATTCAATGGCATCACTGAACAGTTATAAATATTATACGAATTAAATTCAGAACAGATTTTGATCAAAATCTAGCCTTGAATATGATCAGAACAGATAGCCTTGTATTATGCTAATCCACGTCTAACCACAGAGTTCAACGAATCAAAAACAAATATCAAATCACAGACAGACAGACTTTGAATGTACTATTGCATTCCAGAGTTTTACGTATGCATAGCACAACCTCATTTGTTATACAACTTCAGGGATCATGTCATGAACCCAAGACACAAAGCTGCCTAAGTGGAGAAACATTTTGTATTTTTCCATTATTGTTTTGCCAAATGACGGCAATCTTCTACAACTCTCCTAATATTCTTGTGTGTATGAGAACAGTCAAAGAAACAATGTAATATTATAAATTCAGTGACAATAACCGCAGTATAGAATCAATAAGTTTATGCCTTCAGGTTCCATTTGAATCTACAATCGCTATCAAGTTGCAGGTACAATAGCTAGATACAGACTAGACCTCTTGTAATGGAGATTTGTGATATTCCTCCAATGCAAATTCAAACAATGTGTATCCTCAGTCTTTATAATTGTGATTTCAGTCATTGCTCTGCTTCGGCGGTTTCTTTTCTGTATGCTTGCAGTCTCTCCTTCAACTTTTTACTCTCTTCAAAATTTGCTTTTCGCTTCACAGCTTTCTGTGCAAGAAATGAGAATACAAATGTGAGCTTCTAAAATAAGAACCTGGAAGTGGATAATGGAAAGAAAAACAATTTAAGGAAAACTCACTTCTTGACGGAAACAACGATCAAGCTTTATCTTCAAATCTGTACACTCACCAAAGAATTTTGCATAAGGATGGTGTATGTGACATTTTTGGAACTCCTCAATTATCTGCAGCATAACAAGCTAATATTATCATTTTCTCCTCTTAGAAAAGAAACAATGTAACAATTAACTTGGATCTCTAAGACCATAACAGATTATGAAAATCTCTGAAAATGTTTTACTTTCTGATAGACAGCGAATAAGGGTAACATATACTATGGCAGGAAAAGTTAGTCATAGAATTGAAAGTATGATGTGCAAGTGCTCAGTTAGAAATGTTGTTCTCAAACTATAAAAGAAGGATGAAGTCAAATACCTCCGCGCACATTGGGTGCCTATGCAAGGTTAAAGGAGGATGCATACTTTCCTTGGAAAAAACTTGTCACACTGCAAAACATGCCGTAAAGATGGATGAAAGTAAACATTAGTACTCAAATACCCTTAAAGAAAATATAGACGTAATCAAATGCGTCATAGCAGTTAAAACCAAAAGTAAGAACAATTTTGAGACACATGAGCCTTAAATGCTTAATAAACTAAAAGCACAGGGCAAAGTTATTAGCTGTATTCAGATCAGATCATACCCAAATAGACAACAGAGAGGTAAATCCACAGGAAGCCATATAATAATGCTCTTCAGTATATCTACCCTTTAGTTCATGAACTCAGAATGTGTATGTCGGGTCAATGATGAACCCTTCTTCTCAGTGTTTGAGGTAGTCCTACAACAAGTTTTACAGTCATGCACATACATATCCCTTCGACCAGGTGTTTGAATATATTTTCTATGACTTTATCCATATTGTAAGGTAGTGGGCAGGCTTCACAGTACTAAGAATGCCAAGAATAAGATCATGTTTTTTGAAATATCAAGTAGGATAATAAGTGGTGGGATCCCTAATAAACCGTTGATTCATTCAAGGAAAAGATAATTGTGGACGAAACGGCGTAACTACAGTTTACTCAACTACTTCACTGCTCCACCAGGGCGGGGATCATCCCACTAGGCGACTACTTCTTTGCATTGGGGATTATCTTACTAAGCCAGTATTTCGAATACTCCCAAAAATAAAAAGTATCAAACGTCCATCTATTAACATTTTTAAATCTATAACGGCGTACTTATGGTTTATTCCACTACTTCACTGCTCCACCAGGGCGGGGATCATCCCACTAGGCGACTACTTCTTCACAGTGGAAATTATCTCACTAAGCCAGTATCTCGAATTCTCCCAAAAATAAATAGTATCAAACATCCATCTAATTACACTTTAAAATCCATGGGAGCGTAAAATTACTTAGTGAGATAATCCCACCTGTGAAGAAGTAGTGAACTAGCAGCCTAGTGGGATAAAGCATTGGGATAAACAGTAGTTACGCCATTTGCTCCTCATTTATCCCGTCCACAATTCCGTGAATGAATCAACCGTTTATTAAGAATCTCACCACCTATCATCTTATTTGATATTTCAGAAAATAAAGACTCAGAACATTCAACAAACACCTTGAGGACATAAAAAATCGATAACATAATAAATTTGTCAATCGCTCCTACCTACTATTACTTCATTTCAACCTGAGAGAGTGAGAATTTCATCAATCAAAAAATCCTCTCCGCACCAAATGGTATACCAAATACACCACTAGTTAGTTTCAATAAGATATTTCAGATTGCCTAATTGCAATATGGTTTCACAGAAATTTAACCTAACCTGATTCAGAATTAACCAAAAATTGTTCACAGTTTAAATGAATAAATTGTGGTTCGGAGTTGACTAACCTTAACAGATCAGAGTTTGATCGGAAAAATATGACGCGAAGGGTTTCAGAATCTGCCGTCGCCGTGGCCTTCGGTGGAACAAGAGATGAAGGCAAGAGGGAACTGTTGGGAATTTCGTGTTCTTTCAAATAGTGGTTGGAGTAGTAATTAGTAATTACGCAAGTAAAAGTCGGTGTGCCTTTATCACATCAACATCTTGGTGACCGACTTATAGTCCCAAAAACTGTCGATCGGGCCGTGCCACCAGGGTCTTATTGTCAAAACTCCCACCCAAAAATATATACTAATAGCGCGTTTGGATACAATTTTGCTTCTGACTTCTATTTTTTCAGAAGCAGAAGTCAGAAGCAGAATTTAGAATACAGGATTTTTTGCTTTACAAAAAGTTAACTTTTCTGCCTGTAAAAGTTGTTTTAAAATTCTACACCAAACTGACTTCTTGCTTTTTTGACTTCTTACTTCTGGACATGTATCCAAATGCGCTATAAGTAGATTGTAAGCGGTAGTTATAATATATTACATTTGTTTCTTCAAACGTGTTTTTTTTTTTTTTTGAATTAAGGTTTACAAAAACAATTTTGAAACCAAGATTTAATGGAGAAGAAGCAAGAGGAGATTCTTACTCGTGTTATTCCTTGCGATATCATAATTTATGACATACTCACAAGGGTTCCTTGAAGAGTTTGGTTCGGTTCAGATGCGTATGTAAAAGCTGGTACAACTTATTCTTCCGTAATCGATTATTCCTTAATTTACATTCTCAAAGGCATAAAAACTCATCTTCTTCGTCTGGTTTAATGGAACTGACTGATGATTGTCTGGTCTTTACCGATTACAATGACAAAAAAAAAAGGATTATCATGCCAACTATTAAGGGATACGAAAACATTATTGCTCTTGAAAGTATTCAAGACTCTTTAAATGGTTTATTGATTTTATGTTGTTATTGTAGGAATTTCATATCCTATGCATTCATCACAACCAATGCATACAACTACAAGATCTTACCCAAAACTAAGATCATGATTCACAGTAAAATAGAAGGAATTAGAAACATACCTTAATCAGAGCTTATGATTACCAACAGAAGTGTGAGGAACCAGCCAATGTGCGAGAAGTCTTCTTTTCTCTCTCAAGAGTTTTCGCAGACGTGGGTTTTGTATTGACCAATCAAGAGTTTTATTTGAAAGACAATAAAGCAAAATAAACTTACAGTTATAGTCAGAAAAAGTTTCCTCCGGATTTGTCCAGGAAAAGATATAATTTTAATCACACGTACTGTGTTCATAATCCAATCACTAATTATTCAATTATGATCCCCAAGCCAATGGAAGATGTTGAGAGTTATTATGACTTTCGTTTGTGCTATGACCCGAAAATAGAGAAATATAAAGTGGTGGTTTATGGATTCTTTAAGGAGCATGATCAAAAAATATGGAAGATCAAAATCCTCACTCTTGGACATGGGTTACAGGAGGAAGGCAATGGTGATGATTATAATTGGAAAGATATTGTTGTCCCGGTTCCGGAGCGTCTCGTTTTGGAATCAGCTGGTGGTAGAGAATTTTGTCTAAATGGTTCTTTATACTGGATCATTAAAACCGATTTGGTTAATCCATATCCATATATAATTGGTTTCGATATTGCTAGAGAATTTTTCTTTAAAATTAAGCTCCCTGTCGAGATATCATCAGCTTCAATGTGGGAATCTAGTAATTTGAATGAGATGGGAGGATACTAAAGTCTGCGGGCATCTAACTCAAAACCAATTGGCAATGAGTGGAGAGACCCTAATAGATTATAAACTGTAGGATCTTAAATAACCCAATTATGTGGGACTAATAATCTCAACGTGCCCCCTCACATGTAGCCTCGGCGGGTCTTACAAAAACGTGGACAATTAAATCGCGTGATGCGGAATAAAGGTGCGGTCAACTGACTCGACACAAATAGCCTGCTCTGATACCATATTAAATAATCCAACCATGTGATACACAAATAGCCTGCTTTGATACCATTTTAAGGATCGATCAAGAGAGAGGAGAGCATAAACTCGCGGAAGCAATAGACTACATTGATAATAATTCGGTGTGTCTTTCTCATTAATTCCTCAGGCTATTTATACAATCACAAGACTTGGTTCTTACGACACAAGACTTGATTCTCAAGATACTCAAGATACTGAATTCCTAATATAACTCTCGCAACTTAATATGCGTATCTCCTAAACATAGACTCTTTTATATTATTTCCTATTACCCTCCCTCAAGATGGAGCATGTAGATCACGAATGCCCATCTTGGACAAAAGAAATTTAAATTAAGCTTTCCCTAACAATTTTCAGTCCTCCGTAGTTTCAGGACATTTCGGTTCCAGCTTCGTAGTTTAGGGACATGACAGTCCTCTTCATAGTTTAAGGACGTTATGGTCCCATCTTCATAGTTTTCGGACATTGCGGTCCCATCTACGTAGTTTAAGGACGTTTTAGTCCTCTTCGCGGTTTAAAGAACGTTACGGTCCCCTTCGTAGTTTTAGGACATCTCGGTCCCATCTTCCTAGTTTTAGGATATCTCGGTCCCCTTCGGAAGTTTAAGGACATTACGGTCCCAATCATAATTTTAGGACATTTCGGTCCCAATTGTAGTTTTTGAACATTGCGGTCCCAATGGAAGTATAAGGACATTCCCGTCCCACTCGTAGTTTTTGGACATTGGGGTCCCAATACTATCAGCAGCTTCTCGCTATTCTCCATCAACACAATCTTCCAACAGCATCATCAGTTACAACCAGCTCCTCCTCTCTGTTCAAACTCCATTTTCTACGTTGGAAGCAACGTTCTCTTCATCAGTCTATATGACCAAACTCCAACTAGATCACGACCAACCAACTCATCACTTGCACCATGACTCCATAAGAAGCACCTAACTCGAGCTCCATCTCTGTCCTACCATGAGCTTTTTCTTCCATCTTCATCTTTTAAAAATAGCAGCAGATCATCATCGTCACTGCCAACAATGACAACATTATAACATCTCGACTCCATTGTCGATAATCAATCACCACCATGAATCTCCGATGACAGTGGCATCATCATCGCTGCAGATAAACAACCATTGCCTTCCATCTTCTTCTCTGTATTCTCTTCCATTGATCATAGCCCATGCTTTCTAATCAATCACAAACATTAAAAACTTCCATACTTCAGCCATCAATCATCACAATCAACGGCAGAAGTCAAATCCTTCAGTTCATCTCTTCTCTGTTCAAACCCAAACTTCAATTCTTATTTCCAAAATCAACCACAGTCGAAGGAAGGAAGCAGCTTATTTCCAAAATCAACCACAGTCGAAGGAAGGAAGCATCTCTTTCGCTAAACCTAAAATCATAAGAGATCTATTTCTTTTTTATCTAGTATTTTTCCTCCGTAAACTTCATGCTCACCTTGCTTCAAATCCTTCTTTTCTTTCAATACCCCCACGAGACAGACAACAAGTCACGGAAAGTAACCTAGGCGGCAGTAAACCTTGCGTGTTTTTTTCCTTTTTTTTCTTATTTTTCTTATCGCACCTTTGTAAACTCTTTCCGAAAAGCTCATCTGATTTTTCTCTTTCTCTCCTCTCTCCTTGCTCAGATACCATGTTAAATTCTGCGGGCATCCAATTCAAAACCAATTGGCAATGAGTGGAGATGCCCTAATAGATTATAAACTGCAGGATCTTAAATAACCTCGCGTTTTTAGGGGCCACCCAAAAGGATTTAGGGGCCATCAACTTATACCCAGCCAAAGACTCTAGTTAAGGGGTACCGTATATGATATTGAAGTTACATAAATGCCCTTCTGGTAAAACTGTATAAAAACCAAATCAAAAACAATTCTACTCATTTCAACTCTTCTTCTTCCAGTTTCATATTATCTTCCGATTGTGGAATTCAAAAAACTTTCCCTCGTTCAACCGAAACATCGCCGCGAATCGTAAAATCAAAACATCGTCGATTCGTTTATAAAACAATGGATAAGGGAAATGAAACCCACATACCTAGAACCAAAAATGTTGCTCGGGGTATCGATCCAAAGATTGGGATTTTAGCAAGAAATAAAGAAATTGTTGCTGCAAATGAAGAAGAACGCGAAGAGCGCGAAGAAGAAGTACCCGACAATGTAGTCGGTGGTGGCGATACCGATAGTCAAACACTTCGTCACCTTCAAATGGCCCCAATTAGGCAAGAATCTATCATTTTTGGGGTTTATTTCGCTTTAATTCGACGAATCGAGAAAAAAAATTTCTAGGGTTTTCGGTTATTTATCCAGATTCGGGCGATATTCATGCTCATTTACTTCCGAATGTAGTCGTATTCTTCATTTCTCAAGAACATCGACAGTATTCGAGAGAAAGATTTGATGGTTATCTGCCGAATATTGGTGGCCATATCTTCCTGGATACAAACTGCTAATAATCGGTATTTTAACAAATTTTTTTGGCTCCCGAATATATTTAAGTAAACACACAGTATTCGGAAGTACACTCACTACCGAATGTATATATATTGAAAAAATCTCAAAATTTCTGATATAGGAAAAATCCCATTTTGGGGCCAGTATTTATTCGGAAGACAATATAATGTTTTATACCTCCGATTGTGTAGGATAAAATTTTAGAGTTTCTGAACTCCAGTTGATGAATATTCGGTTGTAAACATGTTTAGTTATATTCTGATTGTTTTTCATTCGGGAAAAATATGTGTCTTCTTACTTCCGAATTTGTTCATTCGGGTTATAGTTGTACACTTTGTCTTCCGGTTGTGTAGGATGAAAAATTTAGAGCTTCTGAACTTCAATTGATGCATATTCGGTTGCAAATATGTTTAATTAGCTTTCGATTGTTTTGTATTCGGGAACAATATGTCTCTTCTTACGTCCGAATGTGTACATTCGGGTTATATTTCCATACTTTGTCTTCCGATTGTATAGTTTGTAAATATTGTTCCTTTCTTTGTTGTTTAGAGAAACTCGAGAAGGGAGGAAGAAAGTGACAGCTAGTGCTAGGAGGGAAAGGAGTGCCAAAGATAATTCAAGTGCTCAACAAAGCTTACAAGAACAAAGCAGTCAACAAGGAGTGCAACCAAGTGTTGAACAAAGTGTAGAACAACAAGGCAGTGAACAAGGGGTGCTACCAAGTGTTGAACAAGCCGCTCATCAAAGTGAAGGACCAAGTGTTGAACCAGTTGATCCAGTGCCAAGAGTAGAAGAAGAAGGACAACCAAGTGGTACCCAAAAAGCCAAAAAAAGGAAAAGATGGTGTAAAGAATGATATTGCTAAGAAAGCATCACATCTTGTCCCTCAGCACTTGAAGAAGAAGGGTATTCCAGCAGGCACAATCCTTGGGCTACCAGCGGATGGAGGAAAATTGTTATTTGGATAAAAAGACTCATGGGCCGGAGAAATATACGAAACCGAGGTAATAAAATTACTATTTTTTATTAATGTATTGTCTATGTGTTATATCGTAATATTTGTATTAAGGATTTTTTATGTACTTTAATAGGATCATCAAGATGCGGTCCGTCTACTCAAACCTACCGCCGCACCAACAAAAATGCTTGCGTGGCCTTTATCCGGTGAATGTGAAAGGTTCAAGTCAATTGTTGCCAACTCGGGGTTAGCTAATGCCGCCGAGAATTCATTGTTGAAACATGATCGTGTGGCCATATCGACGTTCGTGGAGAGAATGTATCCTGAGACCAATACTTTCCATATGCCGTTTGGGGAGATGACGATTACCCCGGAAGATGTTGTGCAGATTCTTAACCTTCCCGACCAAGGCACAGCTGTGAAGTTTAACTACACAAAGCAGTTAAGTTGGGCACAACTTTATGCTCTAACTAAAAAGTGCTTAGGTTGGGATGTAGAGACAACAACAGCAGAGTTTAGGAGGCATGCAAGTTACAGAACAAGACAGATCAACATTACAGCTTTGATGAATATGTTCTGAGGCACCTTGGAGAAGGAAAAGAATGGAACGTTAACTGATGAGCAAGTGAACCACGCTGCCACTGCATATATCCTTTGTGTATTGGGATGTGTCATATTCCCCAATACTTTTGGCAACCGGATCGACGCCAACCTTATACAACTTTTGGATCCTCTCCATGAAGTCGGTGACTATTCTTGGGGCACGGCATGTCTAGCATTCTTGATGGAAGAGTTGAGAAAGGCTTCGAGGCTAGGAACCTGCCAAGTTGTCGGGAACGTGGCTCTATTGCAGGTTTCTTCTTTAACTCTATAACTCACTCTATAGTTATTCGGTAGACAATACATATGATGCATATTCATAACTCCAAAGGACGCATATTCGGTAGGAAATGATCCATCTCTTTTTACGAGTGTTTGTTATTCGGTGGCTAGGTACTTAGTTTTATTTCCGATTATATATAATCGGAAATATTCTTTTGATATTAGAACCGAATATACAGGCCAGAAAAACTATAGGTTACTGAACTCCAAATGACGCATATTCGGTAGGAAATGATCCATCTCTTTTTCCGAATGTTTGTTACTCGGTGGCTAGGTACTTAGTTTTATTTCCGATTATATATAACGGAAATATTCTTTTGATATTAAAACCGAATATACAGGCCAGAAAAACTATAGGTTACTGAACTCCAAATGACGCATATTCGTTAGGAAATGATCCATATCTATTTCCGAATGTTGGGTATTCGGTGGATAGGTACTCAGTTTTATTTCCGATTATATATAATCGGAAATAATGTTTGGAAATTACTACCGAATATACACAATCTATTTACTAAAACTTGGTTTCTTATGTATATAGGCATGGATCTATGACCACTTCCCTATCCTGAAGTTTGCCGGAGAGAACCCGGGTTGGTGCAAAGGTACTCCTAAAGGAACAAAGTATATATTTGAAGACAACCATTCTAGGACAAAAGAGCGGCAGTTGATTCGCATGAGGGAGATTTTGGACCAATTGAAGGCCTCGGACGTATGCTTTGATCCATACAAGGAAGATCGAGCCAGTGGGCATATAAATGTTCGGTCGGACTTGTCCCTTTATTTTGGACCATTGTGGCACCCCACAGGATATGTGATGTATAACCCCTCTAGGGTGATGCGACAACACGGGTATATACAACATCAACCTGTGGAGAAAATGAGGGATTACAACAAATTGGAGTTGGAGTTGTGCTCTTCTAGTGGTGATAATCTCACGATTGTTCACACAGGACCACCTACTGTTCTTGATAACTGGGATAAGAGGAATGACTTCATTATCGACACTGGTAGACGAACCACCCGAGGTGATGAAAATTCTCCAGACTATATGAGATGGTATAACAAGGTATCACATCCTTTGGTTATCCGTGAAATCAAATCCAACACTACTGCGGGGGGTTCAAGTTATAATTGTATCATCAAAGACAAACCAGCTGGTTATGATAGACTGGTGCATGTTCTTATATTTTTGTTCATTTTATATTATTCCTATAAATCTTAGGTAATTACCGTTTGATGTTATGTCATTACGTATAAAAAAACAGGTGAATAGGTTCAAGCGTGTTTCCAAAATGTTATCTGCATGCCTGAAGAGCGGAGATCCCATGCCAGCTGAGAAGATCAAAGAGGCTAGAGATCTAGTTGATAATATGGATAACGAAGATTATGCTGCCCAGTTTGGGGAGAAAGTCACGAAGAGGCATCCGCCCAAGGTGGCAGTATCAAAGACGGGTAAAAGAACTCGAGCTTCAACGAGCGCTGAAGCTGCTCCAACTGAAGGTGCTCAAACCCGTGGTCGTGCAGGACTGGGAGGTAGTCACGGTCGTAAAGTAAAGAAGAGCAGATAAATGACAATGATTTTTGTTGTACATTCGAAAGTTTGGGTAACTAAGTTAGACAAGTTCAAATGACAATGATTTGTGTGGTACATTCGGAAGTTTTGGTAACTAAGTTAACTTCCGATTATTTCAATTTAAAAATTTGAAAAGTATCATTTTTTCCCAAATTCTGATTTTTGGGCCATCGTACATTCGGGACTTTACAAAAAAAATTATCCTCCGAATATTACAAGTTAAAAACAAACCATGCCATGGCTCTAGGTGGTTCCAAGGGCCAATATAGAAGGTTAGACAACCCATATTCGAAAGTTTTGATAACTAAGTTAACTTCCAAATATTTCAATTTCAAAATTTGAAAAGTATCAGTATTTCCCAAATTCTGATTTTTGGGCCATCGTACATTCAGGACTTTACAAAAAAAATTATCCTCCGAATATTACAAGTTAAAAACAAACCATGCCATGGCTCTAGGTGATTCCAAGGGCCAATATATAAGGTTAGACAGCCCATATTCGGAAGTTTTGGTAACTAAGTTAACTTCCGATTATTTCAATTTCAAAATTTGAAAAGTATCAGTTTTTCCCAAATTCTGATTTTTGGGCCATCGTACATTCGGGACTTTACAAAAAAAATTATCCTCCGAACATTACAAGTTAAAAACAAACCATGCCATGGCTCTAGGTGGTTCCAAGGGCCAATATAGAAGGTTAGACAGCCCATATTCGGAAGTTTTGGTAACTAAGTTAACTTCTGATTATTTCAATTTCAAAATTTGAAAAGTATCAGTTTTTTCCAAATTCTGATTTTTGGGCCATCGTACATTCGGGACTTTACAAAAAAATTATCCTACGAATATTACAAGTTAAAAACAAACCATGCCATGGCTCTAGGTGGTTCCAAGGGCCAATATAGAAGGTTAGACAGCCCATATTCGGAAGTTTTGGTAACTAAGTTAACTTCCGATTATTTCAATTTCAAAATTTGAAAAGTATCAGTTTTTCCCAAATTCTGACTTTTGGGCCATCGTACATTCAGGACTTTACAAAAAAAATTATCCTCCGAATATTACAAGTTAAAAACAAACCATGCCATGGCTCTAGGTGGTTCCAAGGGCCAATATAGAAGGTTAGACAGCCCATATTCGGAAGTTTTGGTAACTAAGTTAACTTCCGATTATTTCAATTTCAAAATTTGAAAAGTATCAGTTTTTCCCAAATTCTGATTTTTGGGCCATCGTACATTCGGGACTTTACAAAAAAAATTATCCTCCGAATATTACAAGTTCAAAACATACCATGCCATGGCTCTAGGTGGTTCCAAGGGCCAATATAGAATGTTAGACAGCCCATATTCGGAAGTTTTGGTAACTAAGTTAACTTCCGATTATTTCAATTTCAAAATTTGAAAAGTATCCGTTTTTCCCAAATTCTGATTTTTGAGCCATCTTACATTCGGGACTTTACAAAAAAAATTATCCTCCGAATATTACAAGTTCAAAACAAACCATGCCATGGCTCTAGGTGGTTCCACGTACATTGCAAGTTTTGGGCTTCCGGAAAAACTACCGCTATTGCATGCATTAAGGCTTGATCGTTATCCGTTACAATAACCCTTGGAAAATTATCACCGTTATAAATAGACCTCAATGTCTCCAACATCCAAATGAAACTCACATTGTTCTCATGATCCATTAAACCCCACGCAATCGTAAACGTGTTTTTGTCCGAAGTATGGCAAGCAATGTTCAACAACGGCATATTATACTTGTTTTTCTTATAAGTAGCATCTATCAACAAAATTTGATGAAAGCATTGAGCCAATTGGATCATTTCGGGATGTGCCAAGAAAATACGAACCACTATACCATCCTTTTCTTCCCTTCTCAAGGTGTATCCGTGTAACTCCGCTAACCACTCCAATTGTTGCATGACCGTTCTACCATCCCATTCAGTCCTTTTGATCGTAGCTATGGCCGACTTAATTGTAGACAAAGAAGACAAGTTTTCGGGGTCGTCCGCCTTTATTTTACTTAAGATCGCACTCGCTTTTTGGATCTGCATAGACCTCACCGTCTGCATTTGATGTGGTTTTAACTTGGCAACCATTACATGTCTAATTAAATCCAACGGATCATCATAGTTGTGACAACCGTTATCAACTTTATACATTTTATACTCTTTACCTTTAATACCATCGGGCTTATAGAAGACAATCTTAAATGGGCATCCTATCTTCTTGGTATTGCTTCGGTATTTCCTATTCGTCTTCCGTACGTACTTACTATTCTTTCCCTCGTGACTCTTTCGCATCTCACCTCGCTCACAAATCATTTCAAATCGAGTGTCACTAACATGATTATTTTGAACTACCACGCACATGTTATCTTTTTCCTTGTTCATAAGCCATTCCTTTGCCTCCTTCTTACTTCCAAATGTCTAAACGTGTATAAAACAAAACAAATCTAATAAGCATAACCATTTAACATATAAATTTTGAAAAAAAGAAAAAAGTAGTAATGAGTATACCAAATCGTTTGCATAGTATAGGGAAGTGTCGGGCCTCAAATAGAAATCATCAACAAACTCTTCAACGGCCTGCATATGAAAGCAACAAATTATTATACAATAATCGGAGGTTATTAAATAAGTCAAACTGCCGAATATTCTATATTCGGAATCCTATCGGTTACCCAAAACACCCGATTTATGCAAATGAATGTACACAGTTTACTGAGTGCAAAAAATGATATAATCGGAAACTAAAATATATAGTAAACCAGCCGAATATAAATAACAGGGAGATAACTTTAACCGATAAACATCCGATTTTCAAGTTTTCGGAAATTTTATTTTGAGGCCACTGTTATATTCGGCAGTCAAATAATGTTCAACTATTACCGATTGTAAAGGATAAGAATACTGAGTTTTGAAATTTTCTGAGGAATTCGTTTTTGGGGCCATTCGGGGGTAAATAACTCTACATAACTACCGAATGTAGATATTTTTGGAAAACCAGTTTGAGGTTTTTTCTCATATTCGGCAGTAAACTAGTATCTTGGAACTACCGAATATACATATTTGGTACTCAGTGTGTTATATTCGTAAGTTTATTCTAGAAATTATCTACCGAATCTGGGTAGTTCATGGCATTCAATGCATGCAATAATTGGTTTTTCTTGTTTACAAAAGCACACAAACGCATGCAAATCGAGTATTTGAGTTTCTTAACACAATACATGTGTTTTACATGCATCGTTAGCTTCAATATCAGGCGATTCTCTATTTTCTTCCATGAAAGGGTCGTCTAGGTTTTCCTCTCCACAAAAGTTTGGATCATTCAACATATACCCCAAATCGTCTTCTCTAAACGGTCGTGAACCCTCAACATTTTGTTCTTCGCCATGATTCTCACCTTCTTCTTCATATCCATCCATTTTTGTAGTGATAAAATGGGTTTTCCCTTTTTTCCTTCACCTTCTTCTCTATAACTCTAACAACTCAAAAATGAAAAAGAAATGGAAAAAATGAAACAGAAATCATTCTAATACTGCACCGACTACAATCGGAAGTCTGGGAAATATTTTGGCTTCCGATTGCAATCGGAGGATAACAATGTTATCATATCCTCCGAATATATAAGGGTAATTTCACCATTACGAATTACGCGAGATAAGGGCTGGCTACATTTTCCCTTTGTGTGACCTTTTTTGTTTTATTGTTGGCCCCTAATTCTTTTTGAGTGGCCCCTAAAAACGCGAGGTTAAATAACCCAACCATGTGAGACTAATAATCTCAACAGAGGATTATTATGTTTATGGCATAATTTCATCAAGAAAGGTGAATTAAAGATATGGACTTTGAAGAAGGAAGACCATGAGGATGGAAGTGAATGGTTGGAGTCGTACAAAATTGATATGAAAAATAGCATGGTGAATATCTTTGATCCCCTTTTGGACCGGATCAGTGTTGTTTCTCCGTTAGCAAGTCTCACGGTTCCTAAACTGAAGTTCATTATGAGTATTCGTAACTTGGACCACATGCGAAATTACTTCTCCTATGACATGGAATCAGAACAGTTAGAGATCATCCATGATCCAACTAAACGGCTCATTCATTGGCATGTCAACACTATTGCAAGTTGTTAAAATTCGTATTTGATGACTCATTAGTTGAAACAAGTCTATATCTATGATTGTACCAGTAGGAGACCTGATGGATCACAAAGTAACTTACTTCAGGTTGATGATGATTATTTGCATCCATCTTAATATATTTTGCATTTTCATTCCAGTGTAGTCCTACGTCTCCAATCAAACTGTTTTCTTTCTTGCCGTTGAAATTAAGATAAATAAAATTGTGGTTGCTTTCTGATATTTCTGCAGTGCTCTCTTTTTATTGTGGAATTTTGTTATAATTGTACTGAAAAGTAGTGACACACTTGACTGAACTGGAAAATGCATCAACAGTTAGCCATATACTGAGCCTTCAACAACTTCCATCAATAATAAGTCCACACAAATATTTCCTGTTGCGTTGTATACCATGTGATAGGTGTCGCAGAACACCGTAATATTTATCTATTGTTTATGCTTTTTTTGGGGTTTTCTTGTAAATTATGTACCTTATGTTTACTTTTGCGTGTTTAGGTACTTTGGAGTCATTTGGAGCAAAAGAAGGAAAAACCGTACATTTGGAGGGAAAAAGGTCTATTCACAGGCGAGTGATACTTGGAGCTAGCTAAAGTTATGCAGCAAAAGAGGTGAAGAATGATGTGTCAGTTCCGCGCAACTGACAGTTGGGCAAGAGAGAAAACAGGAAGTCAGTTCCACGGAACTGACAAGCTAAATGTTCACGGGGTGGCCCTTATCTTAATGAGTGGGTGTTGTAAATCCTTTTTCCTTGTAACCTAAAACTAAGTCGCGGCCAGGTGCAACTGTGTCATTTCTTTCTCACAAGTTCAGGTCTTCTCTATGACTGAACCAAGTCTCAATGCCGGCAAAAGCTATGGGTCCGGTGAATGCTTATCAAGAGAGAATTTATAATCCAAATACAAGGATGGGATTCAGATGGGTTCTTGAGTTCGAGTGGTTGCAGTTGGTGGTGAAGATGGAGCTGGTGCTGTTCGAATCTAGAAAGGGGATCTGAGGCTGTTATAATTGAGAAGATGAATTAGGGTTTGAAGCTGTGATATCAAGGATGAACAGAGTGAATGGGTTTGGAGATGATTGTGCTGGATGGAAGCTGAAGAGCGGTTCGAGATTGATGGGGTTTTGAATTCTGTTGTGATGGCAGTGAACGAGGGAAACAAGGAAGAACTGCTTCGAGTTCAGATGATGAAGAGGGAGGAGATTGATGGGTGTGATTGAATCTTAATAGAACTATGAGACATGGGTTTGTTGGTTTATTGGATTTGATGGTGGAATTTGGTGTTTCTGTGTAGAGCTGGAGGTTATTGCAGTTGCAGGATGAGAAGCTGAGATGTTGTGCTGGTAAGGGAAGGTTGAGCTGCTGCTTAGGTTATGGATTTGGCACTACAATGAGCTAAATTGTAGGTGATGTTGTAGTTGAAGTTAGTAGAATGACTAAGCTGCAGCTGGTGTTGGAGATGAGTTCAGATCAGCAATGGAGGAGAATGGTTGTGCAGGCATGAACTGGAATTGGCTGGGGAGATATCAGTTGAGCAGGTTCTGCAATTGGAACAAGGAAATGATTTGAGATGATGTTGTGTATGTGAAGCTACAGGAAATGTGAAGTTGCAGTGAGTCCATGGAAGATTACAAGTCTGAATTGAGTTCAATGACAGATAGAGAAGCTGAAATGGTGGTGATGAACTGTGTGTATGAGCTGAGTCGATGAGATATTGGAGTAATGTGCAGCAGTAGAGAAATGAGTGCCAGGATTTCGTGTCAGATAGCCTTGGTGTCGATATTGAGGTGTAGGGCAGGTCTGAACACAAGAGAATGAAGTCACTGGAAGTGGCATTGCAGCTTAAGTTTGTGGAGATTTGGTAGAGGTTAGATTGCAGGAGCATGACCAGCTGCAACAATGGCTGATGTAGAAATTGCAGGGAAGTGATGGAGTTGGCAACCTGTGTTTGTGGTGGTTGCTGTCATGGTGGCTGTGGTGATGGATTCAGCTTGTAAATGACAGAGTGATGATGCTGTTGGTCACTACAAGCAGTGGATGCAGAGAATGGAATTGAATGGTGTTATGCTGTGTGGTCCTGGTGACTGAAGGCAGTGAATGGTTGAACCTGAGATGGAGTTGTAGCTGCAGCTGATAGGTGTTCGGTAGAAGCTGAGCTATTGCAGGGAGAAGCATAGAAGAAGGGTATTGATCTGTTGCTGCTAATTGTGAATTGAATGGCTTTAGTGTTTGAGAATGATTTGAAGTTCAATGCGTTTGTCTGAGTACTTGGAGTAGGGAAGCGCAGGAAAGGAAAGAATAGCAACTGAGGTAAAGTGTGAGAAGAATATCTTATCGGTTTCGGCAAACTGACAGGCTAAAGACTAAATGGGCTGGACTTATATAGCTGCGCGTGGCCCACTGACTGTTTAGAGAATGTCTTTTCGCGGCCAGATAATGGAGTAACCTTTACAGAACCCTGGCTAGTCTTGGCAACTGATTTGGCACAGAATTTGGGGCACGAAATTTTTACTATTTGGATACATATGAAAGGAATCCTTCTCTATACAAAAAGGGATATCTTGGATTATATCTTCTTCTCTACTTTGGTTCTAGGGTTTACAACACGAAAACTTTTCTCTTTTTTCTTGTTATGAACTCCTTGAACATGAGTACTTAATTTTATTATTGGTTATGGAATAGTTGGATTTCACATAAAATGATTTTGGGTTTAATGAATTAGTTCTGTCTCATAATTATCGTTTATGATTCTCTGGAAATATAGTTATATGATTGATGTATTATAACATGATTTGATTGTTTTGTCAAGTTGCAAATTGGTTGAACTTGTAATCACATTTATTGCTAGTTTAGGGTTTATCATCGAGCGATATCCTTGAACACAAGTAGCATAAATATGGTTATAGCTTATAGTGATATATTCTTATAATCATATGAGAACCATGACCTTTGTTCGAATTGTTTGCGCAATGTATTTCAATTGCATTGATTAGCCTAATTTCATGAATCTTAATGCTCCACGGGAATTGAACTTGATTAGCGCAAGGCGTTAAGTTATTCTTTTGGTAGAATTCATACTTGCATCGTTTTACATGTATGTGTGATGATAAGAGGAAATTGCGGGATATTCTTTCGACTAGGTATCTTAGGACTTTTGATAATGAGAGATTAAATATCAATTCTAGTTATTAAGACAAGAACGTGTTAGTGAATGAAAACGAAATCCTTGACCAATACTTTCACATATCCTTGAGTTGATTTGTTTACTTTTATTTATTTGCTTTTATTGTAGTTTACTTAATAAAAATCAGAAAACCCCTCTTGTTTACGTAATAAATCGAAACATATTGACAACCAAGACTTCTCTGTGGGAACGATCCTTTCTTGCCCTTGCTTCATTATATATTTTGAGTAGTAAGAAAGTGTAATTATTTTTGACGCCCACGACAGCGATCACCATGCCTGTTTTATCATTGGTGCATCATTTTTTTAAGAATACATGCAGCAAGTTCTGTAGTCATGCACATATATATATTCTTTCGGCCGTGGTCGAGTAAGATTTCTACATATATATCCACATCGTAAAAAAAAAGTACTAAAAGTCCTAAGAGTTCAAAGTAAGTTCAGTTAAAAACATGCATTGTTTTAGGAGTACGACTTGGTAGATAGAAAAAAATTCTTGACTGAAGTTTTTGACGGTCTGGCTAAAGATTAGATTAGTACTTTTAGGAGTACGACTTATGTTTTGATGGAGATCGTGAGATTCTTTACGTACTCTTCTGAAGTTATTGACTTGTTCCTGTAAAAACATTGAAGATAGAGACTTTAAAGAGCTTGATTTCTACGTGATGAAATCTGTGTGTGGCTTGGGAGTTGAATGAACCTTGTAATGGCATGGGTACCTCTTCCAATGATGGAAGAGATTACATGGTCCACTCTGCGCAATGGAGCGTGAAGTCACAGGCGGCACCTCTTTTATGTAAAAATACAGCCAAAAAGTACTATGACACATGTGTAAGTAGTATATTGTTTTCTTTTCTGAAATAAAAAGGTTAAAATCTTATTGAAAATGAAAAAGAGATACAAGGAAAGGAGGCGCCGAAGCGCATACAAGAGGGGTTGCAAGAGCAACCCAGACACAAGGAAAAATGAAGTTCCAGGCCAAAATCTGGAACAAACAAGGAGAAACAGAAAACACCCAATCAGCTTGCCTTCTATTTAGTTTTCTTTGCTGGGGTTCTTTTCCCTCTTCCAAGCTTTTCGTTGCATGAAACTCCCAGCTAAAAGATGTTAGCCTGTTCTTTCCCAGTTCTAGAAACACCTATATTTTTAAAATCTTTAACAATGCCATTTAGTATGGTCTTAGACTTAGCAGTAGTATCTCCAGAGCCAACACCAACAGAGAAATAAGTTGCAGGAGCTTATCCACCTGTTGCTCTTTTCCTCACTGGCCTTTATCTTTTTCCTTCCTTTCACTTTCTCCACTTCTATCTCTTCAATATCAGTTTCATACTCCGATTCACTACTGGATTCATCTCTTTCATCCACCTGATTTGGAATGGAGTGATTTATCTCTTCCACAAGTGCAGCGCAAGAGTCCTGATCTTCAACTGAGTTCTCTTCTCCCTTGCTTCTAAGGTGACTGGAGTTTCTTCAATTTGATTTTCACTTTCTGGATCTGACTCTAATATGCTAAACTGATTTATGTGGCTAACTGGAATTTGCTCAGACAATGCACCTTTTCTACCAGAGTTCTTGGATCTTCTTGTATACCATTTTGCTAAAGTTGGGGATACCATTTCCAGCCCCCCTGCATTGCCAATTCTGTTCTAATTTGTAATTTGCACAATGGTGCTCTGCTCATTTGTAAGTCGCTTAATAAGAAAAGATGGAAAACTGAAAAGAAACTCAATAGTAATGTATATTATGAAACGTATCTGCAGATGGAACTACTGTCGGCTTTGGATGTCATGCGGCTAGATATCATCGTACTCTTTATCCATATACATGCCCAGGATCCTAAATATATTACTATCTAGGATCTCAACTCTATTATTATCAGCAATAGCAACCTTGGCTACCTTCCCGACATTGACTTCTTGCAAAATTAGTTTTGAGGCTGCATTGGTTGAGTTTACCGTCTTATCTACAGCCAAGACAGGAATCACTGTTGTCTTGGATGTCATCAAATTGGTTGAGTTTACCGTCTTATCGAGATCCAAGGAAGGAATCACTGTTGGCTTGGGTGTGATCAAAATTGGTCGTAAATCGTGATCTTTGATTTTAGTTGGAATAGGACAACCAGGTAGAACTTCATATGTTAGAGTTCTAATATTGTAAGCAAGACAGCAGCCACGGTCAACAATGATGAAAATATTTCGATTTACCGGATTGATATACATGGCTTCGTGGTACATGGATGATTTGTAAACCCTTAAGCTCAATACTTTCGTGCACCATTTGCCAGTTGACTTCTCCATTAGTGCAATCATCCTCAAGTAGCCACACATCGAGATATGGTTTGTAATCGTGTTTATCGTAGATAACACCATAATATATGGACCCTTCCGACTCCCCAAGAAAACTACAACAACTCTGTTTAGGAAGAGCGATTGACCTGCATTGTTCACAGCCATATTCTGTGTTTTCTAGACTACAAGCTATGAGGAGTTTATCACCAATTTTATATGGCTTAGACGTCCAATACAAGACACCATGATGAATAACCATTTCAGAAAAACACAAGCCCTGCTGAATTAGGAATTGAAACTTCAGACGTTTTCCGTCGCCGGTGTCAGAAGAAAAGATGTGGAAGTTGATGTCGTTGGGAGGCATATTTGGAACATAATGAATATCGGTATCGACATAAACCACCTTGTAGTTACATGTACTAAGTGAGGCATCACAAACCAATTGAGTGCAGTAGTGAAACATCTTAGAACCATTACTTAGCGGTCTAGGAGGGAGGGAGACCCATTGTTTGGTCAGGGGATTGCATATGTAGTAGAACCTAGTATTCTGCTCTGCTGGTAAAGGAACTGGCTTCTCTGCTGAATAAAGTACTAAACCATTACTACATGAACTTAAGAAGCATACTTTTTGTGTTTTGAATGGATCCGTATCTAAAAGGAATTTAAAGGATAAACCATCATGACGATTTATGAATTTTCGGCATTGTTTTAGATAGAGTTGGACTTGTACGCCAGTAGGATCATACATGAAGATCCATGGGATACTGTTAAATACCTTCTTGATGTAACTGGATATTAGAGAATTCCATGACTTAATACACACCTGAATTTATACACCGGTTGTAATGTTGGAAGACGAGAGAAGATCTCGTACAATACCTCCGTTGGTAGGTCAACATGATACTCTTCTTCTTCTTTATTCATGCTTGATGATGAACGAGAAAAATCAAACTATAATTTTAGGGTTTTTCGTCGGTGGAGAAGAGATGCTGACAACACGTATATTTAATTATTTATACTAATGTGTTGAAGAATACCTTTCTTAATTTAGAATGGGCTTAAATAAAGAAAGGAAGATCTAGAATGGGCTTAAATAAAAAGAAAAGGAAAAAAAAAAGAACGATTTTTTTGGGACTACTCAAAAAAGGTGGGGAACTACTTTGTGATACAAATGTCCACCCTACATTATAAGGGGTGTCCTAAAAGATTAGGGAAGACTGATCTGCCCTTATTTTAATTAAGGTTATAACTAATCCTAACAATCCACTAATCTAACCCATTACCCACTAATCCAATCCACTAATTAATACCTAAATTAAAAGAAAAAAATCAGTTTTGAAACTGATTCTATTCTTTTCTTTCTTCATCTTCTTCTTCTCTTCTTTTCCTCTTCTTCTTCGTAGACATCGACGTTAATCGTCGATTCAAAAAAATTTCATCGTCCATTAATCAATTTTTATAAGCAATGCGTGCCAAGAAAACACCCAGACTTCCAGGATTGAGTCCGGGACTCCCATATATAGTGAATCTCCCAAAACAATTGCTAATTCAAAAAGAAATTCAACCACCGTTCAGAGGCAAAATCAATCATCCAACAACAACCAAGAAGTCCGATTCAAGTGAAATGCAAATCCGCGGGTAATTTCCTTCATACCCATTCTTTTCAATTTGTTATTTGTTGAAGAAATCGATTATAAATCATCAAAACCCATTGAAAATGGTAGTTACAATAGATATTTCGGCTAGGAGAATTTTTCGTGTAACCCTAGAATTGCTAACCGAACTTCCAAAAATAAGAACAATTCGGTGTGCTCGCAAAAATTGAAAAATATCTGGTGATTCGGTCTGCTCGCAAAAAAAACTCTCATAACTGAACTCAATTTTTACTTTGAAAGAATGAGTTCGGTTTTGTCGATAATTTTTATGGCTAACCGAACTTTTGAAATATGTAGTTCGGTGTGCTCGCAAAAAAAACTCTCGTAACCGAACAAAATT
Organism: Papaver somniferum; assembly: GCF_003573695.1. Taxonomy (NCBI): domain Eukaryota; kingdom Viridiplantae; phylum Streptophyta; class Magnoliopsida; order Ranunculales; family Papaveraceae; genus Papaver; species Papaver somniferum. The sequence goes on along the minus strand of NC_039362.1, from coordinate 196,293,978 downwards.
TTTCAAAAGTTAAGAATGAGTTTGGTTTTGTCGATAATTTTTATGGCTAACCGAACTGTTGAAATATGTAGTTCGGTGTGCTCGCAAAAAAAACTCTCGTAACCGAACTAAATTTTTCAAAAGTTAAGAATGAGTTCGGTTTTGTCGATAATTTTTACGGCTAACCGAACTTTTGAAATATGTAGTTCGGTTACGATGCAAAAAAAATTTTGGTAACCGAACTATAGTCTGCTAAATTCAAGTGTTGGGTTTACTTTATTCTTTAGTTCTATTTGATTTCATAACACAATATTTTGTTATGTTTAGCTAATACTTTGGTTTTTGTTCATTAGGAAAAAAGGAAAAAGATTGAGACTACAACTAGATGAGGATTTGAAAACTCCTACCCCTCGTGGAGAAAAACATTTAGATTTCCAAAACGTGGTGCCACAAATGCTAAATATGGAGGGGGCTTGTTACCGGAAGTCAACCAAGATAATGTTCGTGATGTAATCCAAGATGTCAATGAAGAGGTGATGGAGAATACAATTGATAATGTTATTGAAGAAGAGAATGATGATGAAGAAGAGCAAGGAAATGAAGAACAAGTAAATTAAGAGGTTGAACAAGAGCAAGGAAATGAAGACCAAGGAAATGTAGAAGAAGAAGAACTAGAACCCGTCAAAGAATGAGAAGGATAAGAGGAGGAAAATGAGGGAGAGGATGAAGAGGAGGAAGAGGATGGAGAAGAGAGAGAGGATGATGATGAAGAAGAATAGGAAGATGATGGAGAAGAGGGAGAGGATGATGATGAAGAAGAGCAAGAAATTGTTCCTGCTAAAGAGAAAAAGAAGCCGAAGCCTCATAGCAAAAGATACTCACACATTCCCCATGTTGATTTGTGTTTTCCACCAGTGGACCCAACTTCTGGTACTCCAAATGATGGAGGGGCAACATTGTTTGGCTACAAACACTCATGGGCTGCGAAGACCTATGCGACAAAGGTATTCTTTAAGTTCATAGTGTTACGTTCTTTTCGTATTAATAGTGTTTCGTCAAGTATTATTAGTGTTATCTTCTTTTCGTAGGATCATAACGATGCAATTCGTCTTATTAAATGTCAAAAGGCGTCCACATGGGATCTTTCTTTGGAGTGTGACGAGTTTGTAGCCAAGGTTAAAGAATGTGTGTTATGGAGAGCTATTGAGTTAGCACATGTGGAATTTTACAGTGTTGCCGTATCCGCATTTCTCGAGAGGCATTATCCCAAGACATATACTATGCATCTTCCATTCGGCGAGATGGGAATTACTCCCGATGATTGCCATAATATCACCGGCTTACCAGTGTAAGGTAAATGTCTTCGAGAAGGCTACAACCCCTCAATGAGTTATGAATCTCTTGAAGATTTGGCTCTAAAATGTCTAGGATGAGATGCAAGAATGTCTCAATGTGAGTTCAGACGTGCTGTGAGGTCCCCTAAACGTGGTGATGAGTATAATCCAAATGAGGCAAATGGAACATTGAAGAAGAAGGTCAAGAAATTCAAGTTGGTAAAGTTGAAGGCAACATTTGGAGGGACAAAAAAGATGGTGGAGAAAGGAAAGTTGGTGATGGACAGGGAGACCCTTAGGCATCATGTCACCGCTTATTGGTTATATATACTAGGAACTGTCATTTCCCCGACACTTCTGGAAATAGGATGGGTGCACATTATCTACAACTTTTGGAGAATCTCGATGAGATGAATAAATACTCTTGGGCCACTGGTGTGCTTGCTTTTGTTTTAGAAGAGATAAGAAAAGGGTCGAGGATTAAATGTAATCAAATTGGAGGTTACTTAACTCTTGTTTAGGTGAGTTTTTCTACATTGTTAATTAGCAAATTATTCGCAAAAATTTTCTGCTTCCAATTCAATTTTCATGTACGTGGATATTTTCGTATTTTCGCATAGGTTTGGATTTACGACCACTTCCCTAAATTGGGATTGCTAGTGAAAAAGACCCTTATCCCTATAACCAACCTACAACAGGAAAATGGTTGTTTTTGGATGCACAAAAAAAGTCTAAAGAAGAGCAGTTGACTTCGTTGAGGGAGAAATTGGATAAACTTATGGTGAACGATGTGGTATTTCACCCATACGTCATACCCGATGATGTCTCTGTAGATGAAGACGACTTGAATGCTTTCTCTAGCGTCACGCCTTACTATGGTCCAATTTGGTATCCTAACGGCTACGCAATATATAATCCAAGGAGAATACTAAGATAACTTTGTTGCGTCCAAATGGATCCCGACGTGGAGAATGAAAATTTCACTTTTCTGGTTCAAAGAACAAAGAACACCGAGAAGTATTTTGATCCAAATCATGAACCAACTCCTGCGGTAGCACATTGGAATGCACTTACTAACTAACACATACCAAGAGGTTATTTGGTACCTTGTGAGGGAGATTTAAATGCATATGAGGAAGATTATATGGAGTTTTATGAAGAAATTAGTCATCCTTTTGTGATAAATAAAGAACAACAAGCTAAGGCTGATGCGGCAAAGGCAAAGGCAAAGGAGAGGGAGGCTAAGAGAGCTCAGAAGGAGATGCCTATTTGTGGAGAAGAAGCAAAAAGGTTATGGGATAATGTGGTAAGAAAATTTCTTTCTCTTATACTTTTTGGTTGTTTCAAACTATTGAAAAAAATATTTACTTGTTCTTAAAATTGGAATTAGGTGTTGAAGGGTTCGAAATTGTTGAACAAATGGATGGCGAAAATCAAAAGTGGAGTGCCGGTGGAGACTAAGGAACAAACCGCCTACTACAAGCAGTGGGAGGGTCTTATAACTAAAAGAATGGTGGAGCCAAGCAGGTCTAAGCAATTGAAGAGGGGTCGACAACCAGGAGAAGGTTCAAGTCGCCCTATGGACGAAACCAGTGAAGGAGATGAAACCCCAAGTGATGAGGAAGTTCGTCCCAAAACTCGTGGTAAACAAGGAGGTGGTAAGAAGGGTCGACAACAAGGCCAAGGTTCAAGTCACGCTGTGGACGAAACCGGTGGAGGAGATGAAACCCCAAGTGATGAGGAAGTTCGACCTAAAACTCGTGCTAAACAAGGAGGTGGTAAAAGGGGCGACAACAAGGAGAAGGTTCAAGTCTCTCTGTGGAGGAAACTGGTCAAGGAGATGATACCACAAGTAATGAGCAAGTTCGACCTAAAACTCATGGTAAACAAGGAGGTGGCAAGAGGGGTCGTAAAACTGGTCGTTAGTGATTTCGTATGATTTAGTTTCAAAAGACATCTTAGTTATGGATTTCGTATGGTTTAGTTTGGTATGTTTGTGTGTTTTAAACAATTACTTGAGGATTTCGTAGTTTGGTATGTATACAACTTTATATCTGTTTTAGAACCTTGTTTGTGTTTTCAATTTTTATTGGGTTCGTGTTTTCAATGTTATAAGACTGAAACGTTGAAATACAGTATGTTTTCGGTGACCTGCAATTTTTAAATTTGTAACTGAACTCGCAGTTCGGTTACCTGTGATAACTTACTGGTCACCAAACTCTTTTTTCGGTTACCTGGTAAAATTCTACCAGGTTGCCGAAGTCATAGTTCGGTTGCCTCGCAACATTTTCATGGGTCACCGAACTTTCCTGTAGGCTTAAGCAGTTAGCCTTCATCCATATGATATCAGTTAGGTTAGCAAAACATAATTTGTCTTGTAACCGAACTCGCAGTTCAGTTAGCAAACCATTATTTCTTAGGTCACCAAAATGTTCTCTGGAGACTCAAATTTTTGCCATTGCACATGTTGGAAAACTCATTCCCTTGATGCAAAAATCACATAGACCAAATCTTAGGTTTGTTTTGGAGTGTTTTTGGAATCCTATATATGCTTATTTTGGCTGTGAGCCTCAACAAAAAAGTTCGGTGACTACTTGTATTTGTCATGTAACCAAACTCCGAGTTCGGTTGGCAGACTATTATTTCTTAGGTCACCGGAATGTTCTCTGGAGACTCAAATTTTTTCCGTTGCACATGTTAGAATACTCATTCTCTTGATGCATAAATCACATAGACCAACTCTTAGGTTTGTTTTGAAGTGTTTTTGGAATCGTATATATGCTTAGTTTGGATGTGAGCCTCCACAAAAATGTTCGGTGACCACTTTTATTTGTCATGTATCCGAAATCCGAGTTCGGTTGGCAGACTATTATTTCTTAGGTCACCGAAATGTTCTCTGGAGACTCAAATCTTTGCCATTGCACATGTTGGAAAACTCATTCTCTTGATGCAGAAATCACATAGACCAACTCTTAAGTTTGTGATAGACACATTTATGTGTCTAATATGTCTCAATTGTATGTATTGTTAGTGCTCGATTTTGTATTTATTCTGTTATTTTATGTCTTTGTAGGAAATTTTAGAGAAATAAGCCCTTGCGGCGAAATGGGATTAAAAAGTGGTGTTTTACACCCCAGGATAAAGTGTTAAAGGCACCCAAGAAATAGGCTAAAAGCACCCGGAGGAGTTGTTAAAAACACCCATAAAAATTACTGTTTCATCCCCAAAAATTACTATTTCCGCCCCAATTGCTAAATGGACCCCAGGAATGGATAAAGGGGAGGTCCCTTTCTTCCAAAATTTGAAATCAGAAAAAGGCGGGAAAAATGATGCATGCAACTGGCAGAAGTTTTATCGGACATTTGGACGTGATTTTGTGCGATTCAATCGCTGAAACTTTGTGGAAACATGTGATATATCATAATAAAGATGGTATGGGTGTTTGGTTCGACCATAATTGGCTTGAATTGGCTAGGAAATCCACGAGCTGGAAAAAGGGGAATACGTGCAGGGAAGAGTTGTTCACGAGATTCAGCGTGTTTGTACGTGTTTGGATGGAGTTGGGATGCTGTAGAAACTTGTTTGGAGTGTGTTCCACATCAACAAAAGCGCGGAAGAGGAATTAAAGGAAAGAAAATCCCGTATTTCTTTGAAAAAGGAAAGAAAATATCCCGAGTAAAAGAAGATTATTTGGGATTAATGGAGGAGATTCAACGCGTGTTTTTGGTTTAAATAGGTTCCCTGGGAGTCCTAGAGGGGGTGTCGAGAGTTGGAGGTCGAGATGATAGCTCAGGAGCAAGGAAATCACGAGTTGATCAAACTCTGTTTCTGCTGCTTCTGCTGATGAAGAACACCAAGAACACGAAGAACAGACTGGCGTAGACAGTCGTTAATCAACAGTGTCTAAGACGCACACTGGAGGGTTGTAGTGCAGTCTCAACATCAGCAACACCTGTCTCTTATCGTTCCTTTTGTGACGCCTTCTGTGGGTCGTACATTCACAGTTTTACTCATTTTTATCATTTTAATCAACTTTTGAGCAACAAACATGTATTTTGAGCAAGTGATTAATATGAGAAGCTAAATCCCAACACTAGGACGCCGGATGGAGCCCTATTTCACGCATGTGGTAATTTTAATAATTCTTTTTATGACTTTTGCACTTGTTTTTAATTGATTTATGGTTCGAATTAATTAGTTATCATTTTATTTGATGGGTCATGCTTGCTTAAATGTTTGATGTTCCATGCTTACGATTTATAACTAATATTTTGAGAATCTATATTGGCAAAGAATAAGAGTCCATATTTTTAATATTTGAGCTATAATTGATTGGAATTATTATTTGAATCACATGAATGGAATTTGGTGAAATTCTTAGTCCCAGTACCTCTGACCATTATTAATATTTTTTTTGTATATAATTTTATTAAACCTTTAAATTTAATCTTCACAAATCTTTGAGTTCGAATCCTATTTACTACAACAACGACTCTCAAAAACTATTATCAGTTTGTTCTGGAGTGTTTTTGGAATCGTATATATATGCTTAGTTTGGATGTGAGCCTCCACAAAAATGTTCGGTGACCACCTGTATTTGTCATGCAACCGAACTCCGAGTTCGGTTGGATCAGAATTTTTTCTCTCCTAACCGAACTTGTAATTTTGAAATTTAAATGTCCTTTAGCTGACACAAATATAGTACATAATTTTAAAATTATGTACTATATATCAAGTAACGGCTAATTTTATAGCCGTTATACACCCAAGTGGTATATATATGGTGTTTTATAGTTAACATTTTGTTACAAAATTTCCTACAAATGGTAGCTACTACTCCTAAATTTACTCTATATGAAGATCTTTCTCTTTGCAGAAACCACATATTATACTATCCAAAGAGGGGTGAAGAACGAAGAATGAATGGTATTATGAGTCAAAGTTATTGGTGGAAAATTCATGAGGAATTATGCTCCGAAAGGGATTTCCGCCTCCTTAAAGACTTTTTCATTTCCGTGCCATTCGTTTTTTCATTTGAAATCCTTTCGCTTCCATCTAACTATAATATCATTTCCGCCTCCTTAAAGACTTTTTCATAACGCGTTTCGGATATTAGATGGTACGTAATTTTATTTTGGAAAGTCTTGTAAAAGTTCGGCATTGTCCTGTAATTTCATATCTTAACCGAACTTCTGGCTCGTATAGTTCGGCATTGTCCTGTAATTTCATTTCCCAACCGAAATTTTGTCTCGTACAGTTCGGCATTGTCCTGTAATTTCAGTCCTAACCGAACTTCAATGTCAAATCCGGCTTCTGAACTACAGTTTGGTAACCTGGTAAAATTTGTTCGGTTGCCGAACATGTGTTCGGCTACCTGCAATATTTGGGAAGCTAACCGAACAAGAAGTTCGGAAATCTCGGTATTAAAATCTACCAACCGAACTATTATCTGCAACTACATAAAAAATTAACATTTTCTCAAAAATTAATACCACTGTTCAAAAAACATAGTATTCCATTGATAAGCATACTTAGTTTCATTACATGTGTCATTTAATCATCCGCAAGTGAAATTTGACCTTCATGTACAATTTCTTCCGACTTCTTCAAAGCATTCCACATCTCCATATTAGGCTCATACATGATACACCAACCCAACATTATATCCGGATTAAATGCTGGCCAATAAGAGGTACCACATATTGGAGGCAATGGACAATCGGGTTTTAACCAGAGGCCTATAAAGTGTTTGTTGTTAATCAATGCCATCACACATCTCCTTCGTTTTAGTTGCTTGACACATACGGCTGTTTTCGGGGTGAAGGTGAAACTAGCATATTCTGAGAAATAATGAACCACACAATTGAATTCCTCGGCGATTAAGTGTCCACATATAGGAATGCTCATCCAATAATCCGATGTCATCGGATGGGCCCCATGAAGACGAAGTTGAGACCTAAAAAATTGCTCATTGAGGCTACCCTCCCCATCGCACAACATTGTCTTGTAAAAGGACGGATTCTCCTTTAGTTTGGAAAACAACCTTTGCCTTATATGAGTGATTGCACACCCATTATTTCGCTTGGAACCTTCAATGAAAGGCCCAAGTTGTTGATTGATAACATGAAAACCACAATTACCATCCGGAGTAACGTCGTCGGTGGATATAACGTATTCTCTAATGTATAGAGGTAGCTCATTCAAATAGTCTTTATTTGGAGTCTCAAGCTTTACGTCTAGGGAAGATGGTTGTATGGGGCACATTGGAGACTTAAGCTTCACGTCGCCGGAAGATGGTTCGCTTGGTTGTGATGGACAATCAGACCCTTTTTCTTCAAATCTCGCTCACTTGTTTCGCTTTTTTCCTCAATACTCCTACCCCGTTTCTTGGTTTTCTCCAAGTACATTGCCGCGGTATATTAATGTCCACAAGGATCTCTAGTATTTGCGTTTTGCTCACTTTTCTTCTTATGTAACACCTTTGCATATTCTCGTAGTTGCTTTTTAATTTCTTTTTTGCTTGGTCTACCTTTCGGTTTGCCTTTTTCCGGTTCATAGAAACTATCTTGCTTTTGTGGATATATAATTTTCCTCATGTCATCCCAAAAGATTTGTTTTTGTAGGTTGTTCATGCCACGATACATCTCTAGTACGGTTCTACCCATCCAATTATCATCAAACTCTTCTTCGGCTTCTTCTCCCTTTGGAGGAGGGATGAAACTTAGATTCTTCCAAAATGAATCAAAGTCGCTTAAAGGGATTACGCCAAGATCGTATTTGATTATCATATGGCGACAAGGGAGTCCCATAGACTTCTTCATGTTACATACACACACCTCATCCGCCTTGGTTTCCCATTTATCAATCAACTGGACTTATATAATCAAAAACTTCACACATTGCCGAGATACGTTGTAATGGATCCCCTTGAACAATGGGTGGTCGGCGTATTTTCCGTTCATTTTGAATATACGTCTTTTTTGGAACTTCTCTTTAATTCTATCAATGTCACGCTTGAAATAATTTTCCATAGCATTCCACACGGTTCCGAAGTTATCAACACATCCAAAGAGATTCTTTTTCAACCGGTGGTGAGCCGACTCTACTAAACTTGTCGCTTGATTTCCCAAGTGTTTATATTGGTTGGTATAGTCATAAACAAACCTCTCTTTGTGTGGTTCCAACCATTGGCGAAGAACATACGATACAACACCGGGGTAATCTGGAGTATCCCAATGGGCGATAAACTCCGCAAGATTTAGATAATACTCTTCCTCGGTAAGGGACCAACACAATGATTCGCATTCACCGTTGAATGCAACCCATTTAGCATAGTTTATATCGCATTGTTTTTCAACTTTCTCTTTTGCATACGCTCGATCTTTTCCCGGTAGCATCTTAATTTCTTCATATCCTATTTTCTTGGGTGGACAAATTATTGGCTTGCACCTATTCATCAAATTACACCATATATGGAACGTACAAAGCATATTATGTGCTAGTGGGAACACTTCCTCTATTGCATTCATCAATGCGACATCATTATCCGTCACTATAACCCCGAGAATATCATCACCTTGGAAGATTACCTTAACTTGTTTTAGTGCCCAAATGAAACTTGATTCTTGCTCATCTCTTAAGAAACAAAACGCCAAGGTAAACGGTGACTTCGTCGAAGTACGCCCAACAATGTTCAACAATGGCATCTCGTACTTGCTCGTCTTATAAGTGCAATCCATTATTAGAACTTGATGAAAGCATTGAGCCAATTGAACACTCGTCGGATGCGCAATAAAGAGTTGTGTTATCTCTCCTTCTGAATCCACATCCTTTTGAACTGCGTAGTTTTTCTCTTGGGCCAAACAAAACAATTGTTGCATTACTTGTCTATCTCTTCATTCCTTCCTTTTAATTGTCTCAATTTCATTGTAAATTATGGACAAAGATGAGTGGTTATCCTTGTTATCCTAGTATTTGGAGCATTTGAACCAGTGAAATACCCATTGTCCTCATTTTAGCTACCTTGTCCATCTCTTTAGGAGTTAGCTTTGCCGCCATGAAATGTCCTTCAAGATGCTCCGGACGAGGATGATTATGACAACCTTGCATAACCCTGTAGAAAACCCATCACCCTTATCTTCGTTGTAATTAAATGCAAGCTTGAATGAGAAATTAATCTTCTTTGAGAAAGTTTTGTTCTTCCTATTTGTCTTTCCTTTATAAACATAACCCTTCCTCTTGTGGTTTTTATCGGGATCACCGCTTCTCTCACAAACCATTTCAAAGCGAGTTTTGCTTTCTCTCCCATTCAATACTAATACGCACATGTCTTTTTGTGCATGTTGTCTAGCCCAACTCTTTGCATCTTCCGGATTTGTGAATACCAAGTCATTCATGTAGTGATGGGATGTGTCATCGTACAAAATACCAACTGGGGAAGGTTAGTTTTCCATTGGTTCTATTGGATCACATGGAACCTACAAGTAATAGCACAACGTCAATACCATAAAAAAAATCCTTACAAGTTCGGTAATGTAAATTTTTTAATCGACCCTACCGAGCACAAAGTTCGGTTATGTAGTTTCCATAAATAAATTGGGGCCTTACCGAATTCGATCTTTAGATTTTCTGTGTACAAGTTCGGTAATGAAATAAATTTGGGCCTTACCGAACTCGACTTTAACCGAACTAAAAGGTTCGGTTAGAAGCGCTGTATTTATATTTTCTGCGACCTTACCGAACAGAAAGTTCGGTATCAAAAGTGTTGATATCGACTCAACCGAACAATGCACTGTAACCGAACTCTAAAAAACCACCATTAACATGTAGTTATGTTACCTGCGTCTGCTAAAGTTAGTAACCGAACTACACATTGAGAATGGTTCGGTTACCTCGCAAGCTAAATTTGGTAACCGAACTAGGTTGACCTGACTGAATTTTTCCAGAAATTTTGAGTTTGACCAAATTTTTGCACAATTCAAGCTACATTAACTAAATATGAGGCATACCTGAGTACCCATAACTTCATCTTTAGGTTGTGGCTGAGGAAATCCATCATTTGTTTGGTTAACTTGAGATTGGGGAAAAAAGTTTTCATCATCTAACAAATAACTTATATTTGGATCATTAGAAGTATTTACAAATACACAATGAGGTGAAGGGGGTTCTTATTCTGATTCCGAAGTATCATCACATGAATCACTCAAATCATAATTACTAAACTCAAAAAAGATTTTTTGGGTTCACCCATCTTCTTCTTCATATTTCCTTCTTCTTCTTCTTCTTATCTCTCAATAATAATGTTATAACAAAACAATCCCACTAATATAACTCACTAATCACTAATTAGTCAATTACTAATCATAACACTAACACTAATTAATCATCACACTAACTAAGTTAATCATTAAGGGTAAAGTAGGTATTTTAAAAAAATCAAATAAGGGGTGATTGGAAATTACTACCAATAACCACCCCAAAAACTTGAGAGTAGTCCCCCCATTTTTTGAGTAGTCCCCAGAAAATCGTTTAAAAAAAAAGGGATGCAAGTTCAATTTTCCGGTTGACTTGAAGTAATGCAAAGACTTTTCAACAACAAAAATAAAGTATTTTAAAAGAAAACAAGGTTTTTTATGACTCGGTGGCTGTGCAGGTTAAGAATGGTACAACTATTAGATTCTGGCATGATCTATCGTGTGTGAATAAATCGTTCAGGGATAAATATCCTCGGCTCTACAAGATTAGCTCTCAGAAGATGGCAATGGTGGACACAGTGTTGCAACCAAGATGGAATTTCCAGTTCAGCGGGGAGTTGGATCCGGCAGAGAGTACAGATCTTTTGGAAATTAAACATGATATAAGATTAGTGGCTCTAACTCAGGGTGAAGAAGATTGCCTGGAAGGTGATATTTCAGCAAAATTGATGTATTTGAAGCTCACGGAGATGGATCCAGATTGGGATTGCCATAGAATCTTGGCAAGCAAGCAAGTACCTCCGAAAGTTCTTTTCTTATCTTGGGCATCGTTATTGGGAGCGATTCCAACTAGGCATATGTTTCAGAGCAGGGGAGTTGTGATTCAATCCAACTTATGCCTCTTTTGCAATGCGGCTGTAGAAACTATGGATCATTTATTCATCCATTGCAGTGAGATACTGAAGCTATGGTGGTATTTTATAGCACCTAAAGGTTAGTTGGGAGATGCCTTGTCAGTTTAAGACTCTCATGCTCAGTTGGAGATTGGAAAGTAGCTCATCTAGAGTCAAGTTGGTGTGGCATCTCATTCCTTTTGTCATTTGCTGGGAGGTATGGAACGAACGTAACAGGAGAAATCATGGAGGAAGAGCAAAGTCGTTGTATGAACCGGAAATTGCTGTAAAACAATGGATCTAACTATACGCAGCTCAAATACAGATACCTTCAAACATTTCTCTGCTAGTCAGATCATAACTCAATGGGAGGATATTTTGCACATGTAGTTGCATCATTTTATCTTCTTTGATGGTCTCTCGACCTTGTAAATAACCTCTAGATATTGCTTTTTTTCAATATATCCTTCCTTTTTTCAAAAAAAAAAATCTCGTGAATGTCACCGCACCTCACAAAAAAACGGGGGACCCATAGTGGGCCCCATAGCCCACCCCCTGCAAGCTCCAGCGGGTCCTAGGGGCGGTGAGACGTGGTGATTTTCATGCTTCCCAGCCCCGATAACTGTAGCATCACTCTCAAATTAAGATTTTTTTTTTATTTTACAAATATCCATGTTTTTCCTGTTTTGCCCTTTGTTATATTTCCTATGTTAAAGACATAAACCCAATTGTGATAATAACCAAGCAACATAAATAAGGCTAAAATGATTAAAAACTATGTTGAAATTGTCACTCCATCTATCTAATGGTACAAGGAAATAGAAATATTCCGCCTATAAAACAGGTAACGAGGGAATATAATTATCTTTTATGCCATATAATAGTGTTTTTTATCTTTTCTTTTTTTAAAGGTTCAATTGCCAATTCTAATTAGGATAATCAATAAGACATAAAACATCAAAGCTCTATGACAGGTTCTTTCAAGAAGTTAGTTGGCACACGAGACACAAGTTGTGTGCCAATCCCTCTATGAAGACACAAGGTATGCTCATTATTTATTAATAATTGTATAGGATGTGACTTTATCTAAGCCGTAAATATCATATATAGCTAGCTGGACTTTAGCTGCTTCGTAGACTGTTTTGTTGCCTTATCTACAAATTGTGTATGTTTTATGCCACGATGATATATATCATTAATAAGAAAAATATGGACTTTTTTTTGGGTTGTGTGGCTTTATCTTAGCTGTGAATATCATGGATAGCTGAATTTAAGAATCTTTGACGACGTTTTTAAACAGTGGGTGAAAATGCTGACAATCACGAAGTTGGCACGTCATTATACACGAACTACTATGTTTTAGATTGTGGAAATGTTATAAATACCCTTCATTTTGGTTAACCTTGCACAAATACTCCCAAAGGGTAAAAAATAATCTTTTTGGAGTCGATTTGAGGAATTTGTATAAAGTTGTTTAACTTCTGGAAACAAGTTGTGCTAGTTGTGTCTACTTCTGAAAGCAACTTGTGCTAGACTGCTAGTTGCTTCCACTTTTCAGGTATGGGCATTTCTAAAAATTGAGTAAGGGAATATTTAAATACTTTTAGATTCTTCTCTGGAGTTTTAATGGCCTCACACTTGTATACGTATTGTAGATTCTCAAGTTTTTGTGTCGGATCAATTCATTTTATCCCCTGAAACTTCATCGTCAAAACCAGATTCTCACTTTTTCGCAAGAATAATTTACTTCCCTGTGACATATATTTTGGTAGGTCAACTTGCTTGCAGCCCTTAAAGCCTAGAAATAGAGCAATCAAGATAGAAAAACAAGCAGTAGAAACCATGCACAGCAAGACAAATACAAAGACTAGATCAATACATTTTTAAACCATCTTTTAATTATTCCATCGAAAGCGAAAGCAAACAAATACTTTTAATTTTGCAAACATAAATAACAACAATTTTCTCTTTTTGTAAAATTCATTTTCTTGGTCTTCTTAAGTTCTAAAATCATGATCTTTTCTGTAGAACTGAATATAACTCGGTCAGCTTAAGTTTCCTACTAAAAGGAAAGTCTTAGAAAGAGATCGTTCCATTTAATGCAAGAATGAATTCTACGCCTTTAACAAGTAAACAAAAATGAAACTTAAACTTCGAAACATAATCTCTTTTGAGAAATATTCTTTTGTATATAGAGAGGGTTCACTAGGTGTTCATCTTCTTTCTCCCATTCTCTTCTAATTTGAGAATTTGCTAGAAGCATATATATTCTTCTCTTCGGCCATAGCTGCAGTGAGTAAACCAAGTAACCGTCGACGTCATTCTCATAGTTTTAGTGAATTGTGAATCATATCTCTGGCTTTCTTCAATGCTTAGCAGTTTTTGAATTTTTCTTGTGGTAAAGACCTTGGTCGTATTGGTAGACGTATTGTAATGGCAATGTTGTTTATCGTAGGTGTATTGAAATCGGCTGAAAATTCGTAAAACTCGGGGTGGTCATTCACTTCTGCTTCGTGGAGTTAGATTCTTTTTCAGGTGTTGGCACCAGAAAGTACTTACAGTTTAATCTGAATGATGAGGAATGCTGTATATCCAACGGTGCTGTCACCACTTTATTTTGGTACGATTAGCCCTTGTTCCATTCTTCGGAAAATTGTTCAATTATTGAATTTAATCACTTGAAATTCGATTTTGGTGTGGCAGGTAACGTTAACAATGATGATCTTCAAATGCTCAACTCCAATATCTCACTGTATTCAACAATGCCAAATTACAATTCCAGAGATCTTCACAACGGAAAAATGTATAGTTCTTGAGATACTAATCACAATTATCGTTTAATTAAAGTTTTTTCTTATGTTTTCGTAATAGTTTTCTTGTTTCATTTACCGCAGTGTCAGTGGGAACGATTTCTTTCATGAGTCTCAGCTCAGTAACCATCAACTCCTTGGAAGCGTTTCTCCATTATCAACTGCACCCATTAGTCTCCCAGGTTCACAAAATGACTCTCTTAATTGATTTTAGTTTTCATCTATTATAGCCTTTCTTCTTCTTTATAGTAAGAAAATCTATGGAAATTAACAGCAGCAATTTTGACTAAAAATGCAATTGTAGGCTTGCAACCGATTTCTAATGCTTCAACTAGTACTATCTTTGCAAGTACTACTACTGCAATGTGTGACACTAATATTGAGCAACTATATGCTCAAAATAATTTTGCAGCTCAACTATATGTACCTGTAAGTTGTTGCGACACAATTTAAGATTAACATTAAAATAAGAAGAGCCTTTAATTTCTGATGTTGTTTGCAATTATCGGTAAGCTAATGATCCAGTTACGAGTTCTTCAGGATAATAAGAGAAAACGGCAATATGCAACCATTGAAGAATCCACTAAGAAAATGAAGAATATTGTGGTGCCCGAATCAGAACAAACTCGAGGAAAACAATTACTACAGTCAGAAGAAAAGAGGTTATTGGAACAAACCAAGGCAAAACAACAGCAGTTCGAATATAAACAAGTACAAGACGTATGTATAACTTCATAATAAAATTTTGTTTTTTCTTAACCATTTCATTTTGTTTTTTAAAAACTGTTCATTTCCTAATCCCATGTGGGTTGATGCTACAGAAAATTCGAACTAAAAGGAGCCAAAAGATAGGAGATAGAATAACAACACTTCAAAAGTTGGTATCTCCATTTGGCAAGGTAAATTACTCATATACATCTCGTCTCATATTTCTTATTGAATTATTACAAGTAATTAAGTACCCATTAATTATGGTCTAATTAATGTTACTACTTACGCAGACTGACACTGCTTCTGTGCTTAAAGAAGCTTCTGATCATATTAAAATGCTTCATAATCAAATTCAAATGCTGACTAATCCTTACTTCCTATCCGATGCTTTTCTCGATTATTATCATCTGCAGGTAAGTGATCAGAAAGTAATTAATTAGCCATTGAATCTACTAATAAACGTGTATTACATTTAAACGCTTCATGAATTCTGTCTCATAGTAAAAAAATCAACATTTGCTATTTGTCAATCAGGGTGGTAGTGAAGAGATTAACAACGGCCTCAGAAAGAGAGGACTATGTCTAGTCCCGGTCTCGTTCACTTACAAAATCATTATACAAGAGAAACCTTAACATCATTCTCATTTTGTTACTGCAAACTACTCAGCCGTCTTGACTCGGTGAATCAACTAATACGAGAAAAACCAGCTCATAACCTTACATTTTCAGTTTAATACTCCTAGAAAGCTAATTCGAATCTCAAGCTATATAGAAGACTAAGAAGAGAGAGATGTTAAAGGAAGTTTAAATAACGGATACAAGTAGATGATTCCTGGCAGATATTTTTCCAATGTAGACATGTAGTAGTTGAAACATTATTAGATTGGCACATCATTTCCTGCAGCTGAATTATACGAATATTTTTTTGAAGATGGTTAAAATTGATATCAAAGTGCCAAGAAGGCACAAGAGAACAAACAATTCCCAGGACCTTAAAACCTGTAAATGAATTATACGAAATTATGATGTTCTCTCTTTCTTATCTTACTCCCGTAGCCCCTGCTCTGTAGATTACTTTACCATGTTTACGGATAGGACAGCCCAACTTATGGATATACGATGAAGCCCAAATGTATAGCCCGTTAATTTCAACAATCCTACGTTAGAAATCAAAGGTTTTACCTATTTCCCATCCTCTCTTTTCCTATTTCCTATCCCCTACACAATTTGTAAAGTCATTCTACTTTTCAATTTTCATTTTTCCTATTTACCACCTATAATAGTCAAACTACCTTTGACCATAATATTTATTTTTTTCTTTATTAACTTTAGTTTCCATTAAACAAAACGATATTAATTTTTAATTTTAATTAAACAAAATCATTAAAAAACTTAACCAGGTTAATCAAAAACTCGTGTTATAGGTATTAATTTAAGGTACAATCGGTTGGTGAGAAACTGAAATTGTAAGTTCCTTATTTCTTCTTCGATTAAACCTAGGATCAAACAGTTGATCAAACATTACCTTGATCAAGCACAAACATTAACCAAACAATTCAAATGCAATATCAAACAAGTTCCACATAGAGTCTAATAATCATCTTCTATGTAAGTTACGGGTGGCGGATAGTTGGTTATCTTTTTTTTTTAAACCACCACCAGTTGTCAACAACTGGACAACTGCGAACCATCCATAGTCGTTCATGATTGAACGACGAGATCACGTGAAAGCTTCAAGAAAAAATAAGAAATGTGCAGTCCTACGAAACCAAGCAATTTCATGTAAATATAAATTTTTATATGAAATGATACATTTAAGAAGTTAAGAATTAGGTGTCTTTTTCTCTTTTGGGGTTTTGATTTTTCTTAACAATTCCCAGTTTGTTTTGGAGCCATCTTTAAAATTAAGAATTACAATAAAAAATATTAAAGCGTAGATGATTGGATTTTGATATTCCATAATCCTTTTAGAGCCATCTTTTGATACAAAATTAAGAATTACAATAAAACATTAAAAGAAGAAGATAGGGTTTTGATTTTCCTTGAATAATTCTTTTTTTTTTTATTTTTTTCCTTGGTGCATTTCTTGATACAAAATTCAGAATTACATGAAAAAATGAAAGAGAAGATGATCGAAGGTGGTGGTTGTGTAGAGGTCATAGAGAAGAACAGGTGGTGTCGGTGGATGGAGATGGAGAAAAAAAGTGATTTGGAACTTTTAGTGTTTGATTGTTTGGGTAGTTTTAGTTTACGGGGTGTGTAAACAAAAGTAAAGAGATAGGATTTAGGATTTCTAAAATTTCAATGGATGGTACATAGGATAATTGGGGCTAGGATTTTATAGGGATGGGAATTAGGGAAAGTGGGGATGGAAAATAGGTGAAACCAAATCAAATACCCTGAAAGACGACGTAGACATAATTACATAATAACAAAAATTCTATAGCATATTATCTAGCAACTTTTCAAGTACTTAATAATGCTGAGCTGCTCTGGCGATTAGTCATGCGACGTTGACAAAGTCAATCCAAAAATTCTCGTCTTCACTGTCATCAATCTTGTTTATCTCATTCAAAATGAAACAATTTTCCATGATCTACTGTTAGTTTTGATACCTTTACATACTTTTATGTTATACTTTTGAGTAAGTTTTGTTCACAATCGTTTTAATTAGGGTTATGACCTAGGTTTAGGTATTTCTCTTTATTTTCTGATTTCCAATCCTGTTAATCTAGTCTATATGTTTAATTTATATTCTTAGATTTGCTATTCAGTTATTTTATTTATTTTGATTTTAAGTCTTAATTGCTGTTTTGAAGGGTTTCTCTCTGTTTGTTTTTTATTTAGGTCATGAGATGAAGAAGGCGCGGAAGTAGGGTTTCAGTATATCATCATGAGATTAATGAAGAAAGAAGGCTTCAGTGAGGTGTTGGTTCTTAATGAAGATAGACTTGCCATTCAAAGGGTATGAATTGATTCCTTTAAAGGTTTAATTTGCTGGTCGCATCGAGAATGGAGAATAATTTGGGATATCTTTTATTGAAGGATTTTAAACTATTATATGAAGGAGATTAATCTATTATGGAGATCCTACTTATTCTGTAGGGATTTGATTTAGCAAGTCTGTTGCTATTACTGGTATAAGGAATTTTTTGAAAATTGAATTTCAAAGTGTTGCTTTTTAGTTCTATTCTGAAGGAAGAGGTTAAGATGTTTAATTGTATGGTGATTTAACTACTGCTTAAGAATGATGATTTAAGTTAATCTCTCCTTCAATGCCTCTTCTAAGACATCAAAAGTCGTGTATATATTTTTTATTTCAATAATAGAAGTGTTTTAATCCACGTTGAGTGTGATTAATGAAGTTAAATGCAGTTCTTATCTGCTGAAGACGGTTATCTCAGAATTCTTATTACATATGGCATTAAAGAGTAAGACATGTTCTCAATTTCTATGATTCACTAAGGAACTGATAGAGTAGGACTTTATGAAATGTTGCTTCTAGTTTAATAATTTATACTTCTCAGAATCAGTGTTGTCAAGGTCTCTAATGCAAGCATGCTTGTTACTTAACTTCAATACTCATTCTGTTTTTGTGTTGGGAAGATACATCAGAAAGAATCCTACATTCGGCATTTAGTTATTAAGGAACACAAGCTTTAATCAGATGATTCTCTGTGCAACAAGATTAATTGTCACTTCTCAATATGGTGTTGTCAAATAAAGGCCTATATGCTTGCTACTCAATTATTCTACTAAGCCTACTTAATTCTGAGTCTGTTGGTTCGAAGTAAAGTGCTTTAAGTATAGATGAATAAAATTATCTCTCCAGATTCAATGTCCTATCTTTTCATTTGCCTGCTTCAATCCTTTGGTCTTCCCTCATCTGGTATAAATATGAAGAATTGTATGTTAAAGTTTTTCATCCAACACACTTTCTTTTCTATCAGTTTCATTTATTTGTACCTTCTATTGATCTGCTTCCTTAGAAAGAATTTAAGTCAGTTAATTGTAATGGGTCAGTTTAATAAGTTGGCATGGCCTGCAGATCAAGTGAGAGTACTTGATTTAGATGAAGATGTTGAAGAGTTCCCATTTAGGTTTGCTGCACTCCTCTGTGATGACAGTAAGAACTACCATAAGACTTCTGTAAAGCACCAACTCAATAAGGCATGGGCAGTCAATTCTCCAGATTTCAAGTTAGCTAAGCCTTTTATTAGGGGAAATGTGATACAAAATTTGTTTGTGGTGATGTTTAATAGGAAGCAAGATAAGGAAATAGAATATGCTGCAAGCCCTACTTTACTATTTGGTCAACTTTTTGCAGTTCAACAGCTTAGTAATGTAGAATCCATCTTTGATTTGGCATGGGAAATCACTCTTGTGCAGATCAACATTAACCCAGACCTAGTTAATAAAGGCTTGGTTAGAGAAGTTTTGGACCAGATAGGCAACTTTGTCACTGCTGACTCTCCTGCAGGTAGTCTATATGAGGTAAAACTCATGGTACCTCTAAGAAGTCCTCTCACTAGGAAGGTTGTTTTTAACACAAACAAAAGAACATATATCATGTATGATTTTTATCCAAAATTGCCATTTAGGGAATGTAAGAGATGCTTTGTGTTTTATCACAATGAAGCTCAGTGCAGGGAGATTCAAAGGAGGATTCTTGTGAAGGATCTTCCATCTCCAACTAGGCGTGCTTCACATGTTGTTGTTACCAAGAGGCAAACAATCTCAGAAGTTGGGGAGAGCTCGAATTCAGGTACCCGTAAAGCTGCTTCGTCTCCAGATGTTATTGGACTATTGTTGAACATTCGAAGCCCTATGCTTTCTCGGTCAGTCTTCAGCCAGCTGCTCCAATCAGGAATTTGGGTTCTTCTCTCTTTGCCCCTGTTGTTTCATCAGCAGCCCCTAGGTTTGCCCCTCTCACTATTAGGTAACCATCAAGTAGTATCACTCATAATGTTAATGGAAATATTGGTATGAACTTCACTGGTTTCGCACAATCTTATGAAAACATTACCTTTGGAACTGATGGACTGGTGCATGATAGGAAGGGTAAAAGGTCACGAACTTCTTTCTAATCTTTTGCTCAGGGTAATAGCTCAGGGTCATCTTGTTTTACCATGATCCCCACTCCACATTGGCCTCCTGTCACTTCATTACCAACTTTCAACCCTCCTGCTGAAATTGCTTTTAATTCAGGTGGTTCTTCTTTTTCAACTAATATTGGTAATGTAGATGCAAATGTATTTTGGTCCACCACAACTTTTGCTTTTGCTCAGACTATCTTCTCAGCACCGGGATATGTCTATAGTGCTGCTTCAGAGATGAATTGTAACTCTGAAATGATGATGCCATCAAACTCTGAAATGGATTTCTTATCTCTTGCGGAACAAAAGGAGGAACCTTTGGAAGCTATAATTCTCGAACCTATGCCTCTGTGAATGCTACCTTCGGAGCCGGATATTACTAATGAGGAATTCGAGAAGGAAGTCGATCTCATGATGATGAACTCTGACCTTATGGAAGCGGAGCCTTTGGATGCTCATGACCTAGTAAGTCCACTACCTTTAATCTGAATTTTCCCTTATTTTTTTACTTTTTCTCGCATCTTTATAATTGTGTGGTTCATTGTTTCATTAAGAATTGGAGGATTTTCTTTTAATTACATCATGAAGTTTATTTCTTGGAATATGAATGGATGTTGCTCAGATAAAAAATAGTTGCATCTTATAAATATTTATAGAAAGCATAGACCCGCATTTATCTGCCTTATTGAAACAATGGTAGATAGTGAAGATGTAAACAAATATACTCATTTTTTGCCTTATGATTCTTGGTATGTTGTTCTTGCTGTGGGTAAATCGGGTGGTTTGGCATTAGGATACTTTAAAATTCAAATATTGAAGTTTTAGGAAGTGCTCATAATATGATACATTTGGTATGCGACATCACACATGTCATAAAAAATTGTCTTGTTACCTTCATATATGGTTCTTTAAGTACTTTAGGTATTAGAAATCAATGGAATTATTTGAAACAGTTAACTGATTCAGACAACAGACCAAGGCTTTTACTTGGTGATTTCAATTTTATACTGAAAACCTCTAAGAACCAAGGTGGTATTCCAGAGAATTCTTTGGCTTCTGATTTTGTTAGAAATGCTCTATCTCTGTTAAATATGCATGATGTTTTCTCTTTTGGTAATCCTTATACTTGGTGTAATAGAAGATTCAAGAATCCTTCTGAGTTAATCTTTGAAAAGCTTGATAGGGTATTTATAAATGATAAATGGGTATCGCTTATTCCTCAGACTAGGGTGACAAATTTGGGTAGATTATTCTCAGATCATTGCCCTATTCTTATGCAATGTTTTCATCAAGTAACCAGTCTAGCTATTCCTTTTAAATACTTCAAATGCTGGCAATGTAGGATCAGAATCTCGCAATGACAATGTTTCAGCGAAATTATCAGTGACACAGTACAACAGCGTCGCAGAACAATTTCAGAAATGATAAAATAAATGACGTCAGCTAAGATCACGAGAAAGATATGATAATCCTGCGAAAATCAGAGAGTTTACGAAATTAACATCAGTAAGGTTGCGAGAATTTCGCAAACCATACCCAAAAATAAGGGACAGATTAACTGTCATCCACTATGTATTTCCTTATAAATAGTCGTTCGAATTGTAAAGAGACGAGAGATCTTTTTTAAGGAAGAAACAAATAAATAGGAGAGAAAAAGTTTAGAGCAGAGATGATTCTTGAATTCTTTATCTTTTATTTAAGAACATCCAAAGATTAATCAATAAAATTAAGAATACAAACCTAAAATGGGTTGATTAATAATGAAATCACATGAAGAGTGTAGTGTAGGATTTCCTGCAACTACATAATGGCGCTAGAAACAGGGAAGACTTGAAGATTATTCTAGAAAAAGCTAAAGATTGATATTGAGATTTGTGAAAATTCAAAGTAATTGATTAAGAATTTTTCATAATTTCTTGCAATACTGTTAACATTGAAGAAATGGCTAGAAGAAGAAATACATCTGAACAACCGACTACATTAAAAGAAGCAAAAGAATTGCTGGAAGAGAAAGAAGTGAAATGGGAGAATCTACTAGAATAAGAAATAATAGAGAAAATCAAATTCAACCGCCAATTCAACAAACACTAGTTCAAGAGAGGAATACAGATTATGACAGGGTGAGCATACAAACTTGGCGATCAAATTCAGCAGAAGAAATAAAAGAAGAGCAACAAAACATAAATTATAGACAGGAAGAGAGAAATCAAGAAGCAGATGAAGGAATAATTCATGGAGGTGAGGAAATTGGAGCGTTAGAAACATTGAGACGAAGAATACATGAAGAAAGAAGAGATGAGGCAGAAGAACGTGCGAATTTAACAAGGCAAAATCACGAATTAAGGATGGAGAATATAAGACTACAGAATAGAAGATCTAGAAGTATTACAAAATCATATTCAAGATCGACTAAAAGAGAAATGACGCGAAATTCACCCACAATCAATGCTGGAAACAATATTCAAGAAGAAATATCAAATCCTAATGAAGAATATCGTGAAAATAGAGAAAGAACTGATGATCGTTACATTCCACAAAATGAAACTTTTGATGATGGGTAAATTGGAGGAAATCAAGAGGGGACAAAATCAGGGACAAAATAACCAATATGGCGAAGGAAATCAAGGGGAAGGAAGAAGAATTTTATATGTGAGAGAAACTCAAAGAAATCAACAGACAATTGAAAAAGAAATTGAAAGACATTATGCTGAACAAGCACGTTTAATCTGCGAACGTGAAAGGTTGAGAGCGGAAATGGAAGAACAAGAGCTTCAGGAGACAATTCGCCAGAACAATCATGACAATCGAGAAAGAAGGCGTACACAAAACCGGAATAACGACAATCTCAATGAGGAGTATCATAGAGTAAAGAGAATGTCGGAAAGATGGCGAATTGAATTGATAAGAAATGAAAAAAATTATGGAGGGGAAAATGAAAGGCATCATCATTTGCGAATTCAAGATAGAGATGAGGAAGAGAATCGCAGAAGAAGACGAGATGAGGATAGTGAAGAAGAGATGCAAAATTTCGCGAGAGAAGATAGACGTGAACGCGTAAGAAAAGAAGAAAAATTAAAGACACCAATGGATCAAGATTCAGGTGTAAATAAACAAATCTTGAAAGAATTAGAAGAAATGAGAGGAATGCTAAATAACATAGGAGAAGTAGGTAGAAGACAATTGGATGAAGCAATAGAAGAAGCTGCAAAAACTCCATTTACAAGGGAAGTACAATTAGGAGGAATACCACCGAAATGCAATTCGCCCGCATTAACCAGCATTTTTGATGGAACAACTTGTGCAATTCAGCACATTAAAGCCTATGTGAGGTGCATGTTACAATGGGAAAATCATGATGCGGTATTGTGCAAATATTTCGCATCCATCTTAACAAGAGAAGCGTTAAAATGGTTTGAAGGTTTACCAAAGAATACAATAACCTCCTTCAATCATTTGCATACTACATTCTTTGGGGGCATATATAAGTAATAATTCCTCACGACCTGGTATAGAAGATGTGTTTGGATTAAAATAAAGGGTTGGCGAAAGTTTGAAACACTTAACTAAAATATGGAGAACTATGTGTAGTGAAATGGTTGGCCGTGTAGATGAGAGATATCTCATATTATCATTTATCAATGCTATGTTTGCAACAAACCAATTGTATGTCCAAATTTTTAGAGTCAAGAATACGATTACAATGACTGAATTGCGAGAACTTCAAGAAGAATACATTTCTCTAGAGGAAAGGAAAAATGAAATGTAATCATATCCAGTTGAGAACACCATCTCACAAATAGCGAATGCAAGCTTATTAGCCAAGCTAATAAACACAGTGGCGAATATTTCGCAAGTACAACAAGAGAAAGTGACAAGTAACAATCAGCAGAAATTGGTAGCTATGGGGAGCCGAGATCAAGAAGAGAATGAAAGAGAAAGAAATTTCTACAATCGTGGAGGAAATAACAAGATTCAAAGGCTCGATCAACCGCAAGAAACTTGTGGAGGTCAAAGGCAAAACTATAATAAAGGACAAGGAAGTAACAAAGTAATATGGGAAGAAATCAAGATGCCACCTCTAAATGCAAGTGTGGAGAAGATATGGGAAGCTATAATCTTGATGGAAAATATACCAACACCGTGGAACATGGGAACGAAACCACCTCCAAACCACAGAAGTCATGAATTTTGTTCTTATCATCATTTTCATGGAAATACCACAAACCATTGCAGAAATGTAAAAAGAATTATTTTGAGAATGATAGATCAAGGAAAACTAAACGACTTTCTGGTAGGGCATCCGCAATATCAACCATTACCACCACCACCAGAACATCACAAAGTGAATACGATGAAAAAGAAAGAAACATTCTTCATAGAAGTTGGTGCAAAAGAAAAAAATGTATTATGTCACTCTATCGTACATTTATATAAGACAATTGAAGATTTTCATGATAATGTTTTGAGTAGAGTGTTCGCAAGAGATAATGATGGAAGAAAAACTATGAATATTGCGAAAATCTCGCCACTAGAGGAATGGCAGAAACAGATCATTTCTTTTACTGCAGAAGAAATTCCCGAAGGAGAAGAGGTGCATGACAACCCATTGGTAATAAAATTAGAAATTAATCCAAAACCGAAAGAAGATGAGGATGATGAAGTTGAAGATTCATGGGAAATCAATAGAATTCAAGTCGATACTAGAAGCTCTGTGAACATCTTATTTTATCATACTTATAAAACCATGGGTGGAAGAGATGATGATCTTATACCATCAACATATAAGATATATGGTTTTAATGGTACTGCTAAAAATCCTAAAGGGGAGGTTACTATGTGAATTCCATTGAAAGGAATATCTTCTGAAATCTCATTCTGTGTTGTTGATGTAGAATCACAATGCGTTAATTGGTCGACCTTGGCTACATGGGATTCTAGTTGTAGCTTCAACTTTCCACCAGTGTATCAAATTCCCTCACCCCAATGGTGTAGGAATCATAAAGGGAGATTGGGTCGAAGGAAAGAAATGTTACGAAACTGAGATAAAATCTTGTGAAGGAAGAGCAAACAAGAAGGAAAACCGGCGACACAAAATCAAAGATGTACGAAGAAGTGAGAGGTTGATGGTGGATACACTTGAAAGGAAAGGAGAAGAGATGTTGCGAAATTAATGCTAGCTCAGAATAAAAATGATGAACATACCACTACCAAGGAAGCAGTAGCAGAAAATAATAAAGAAGTAGAGGATGGCAAAGGTAATAAAAACAAGAAATGTATGAATGATTAAGTTGTTGCGATACTCTCGCAATAAGTAAAATTCTCAAAAATACATTTGATTGAACAACAAAATTGAGATTGCAAAATTCAGATACAATATAATGATTTGCGAGAATCTCGCAGAGATAATGAATTTTAAAGAAAATAATCAGAGAAGAATGACAAAAGAGAAAGAGGCGAACCTTTATGGCGTACACCCTACTTCGCGAATACAATTTCGCAAGAGGCAAATGTAAGACCTAAAGTACGTCATATAAGGGGGTACCTGTTGCATGGCTCAGGGAAAGGCTACACCACCCCCGGAACCTGAGTCATGGAGATTTGGGGTCAATGAAGCCCATCCGGGAGAGACACCTTGGATTCTCAGCTTAAGCATATGACTTGGGTTGGGAGACTAAGGTAATAAGGATTCTCCCAAGGAGTGCAAATCTGATTAAGGCGCCGAGGTACACGGTTGAGTCAAGAGTGCCAGGGACGTTTGAAGCGTACCTTGCCATTCTTGACAAGTCTTGGATTATACTGCACTCGGCCTGAAGAAACCCCCACTTAGGGTGAAGTCTCGTAACCATAAGCCCTATAGGTAAAAGGGATATGAGGCTGCGAAAACAACTGGTTGTTGTTAAGACTGGATGGCAGGAGCTAACCTTGTATGGTATAAGTACGCCTCCTTGAAGGGGCAACCAGGGGGGAGATAAGGGCGGCACCCTCCATTAGGGAGCTGATAAGTGTCTTAAGACGCAAATGTCATGAGACTTTTTATTCGCAAGGATATTAAGGCTTGTCATATTTGTGCAACAATCCTGAAGAGGCAATAATACAAAAGAAAAAGATAAGACGAGATCAATGGGTTTTCGCATAAAAGGGCGAAGACGTCCTGAGATTTCGTCGCAAGACGACAATGTCATGGGGCTTTATTTTCGCAAGAATATTTATACCTGTCATATTGTCGCAACATTCCTGAAGAGCCCATAATACAAAAGAAAAAGTTAAGGCAAGATCAATGGGTTTTTGCATGAAAGTGCAAGGACGTCCTGCGATTTTGTCGCAATGACAAAAGGTGGCATAATAAGACCTTTAATTA
The DNA here is from genome assembly GCF_003573695.1 of Papaver somniferum. Taxonomy (NCBI): domain Eukaryota; kingdom Viridiplantae; phylum Streptophyta; class Magnoliopsida; order Ranunculales; family Papaveraceae; genus Papaver; species Papaver somniferum. The sequence continues at coordinate 196,267,603 of NC_039362.1, read as the reverse complement.
GGAAGGCAAAATAAGACCACACAGGGAATAAGATTTTGAAAAGAAACAAAATTCACTTCGCACAAGATTGCGAAGTTATACAATAAGAAAAAATTTATGAAATCTCTCATTTGGATTCAAATAACAGAGGCAAGTATGGGAATGTATGAAATTAGAAAATGATTATTTACTTCCATATGATAGATTTATTCGAAGATTCAAGAATTAATGATTATATTGATTAACTGTATTGCAAAGAAGAATTGTTTTAATCAATGAAGGTCAAAATGAAAGAAATACAAATATACAGAAAGAAGAAATAAATGTAAAAGTATTACAAAGAATCAAAGAAAGAAATAAAGACTACTTCTTGGTTAATCCTTCATTATCTTCATTAGACTTATTCCCTTCTTCGTCTGCGTTAGAATCTTCATCACCATCAGAACTTCCATTACTATCAGATTCTTCATCTTCAGCTTCGCTATCAGAGATAATCAAACTGGGAGTATTCTGTGGGATTTCTTCCAAAAGACAAGGATAATCAGAATGTGGGATATTATGATCATCACAAACCATTTGGATAGTTTGATAGCAAAAATGCATATCATCATTCTTAAAATTCGCAACAGTGATCTTGATTTGATTCTTTAATCTAGAATACTTGTTGTTGCGAGAAGAAAGATTCTTTGCGAGTTCCTCCCTTTCAGCTTCGAGTTCTTCAATCTTTTCACGATATCTATTTTCAGAATCTGCGAGCAAAAGACAATCAATTATTAACTTGATGAGAATTCATAAGAAGCAAAAAATTAGTAAAGAAGAGCAATTAGTAACCTTCTCTGTCAGAAATCATATCTCTAATGAAGGCTGTATGCTCAACTTGGAGACTAACATTTACACCTAAGTCTTTTCTAGCATCGTCTAAGATTTTCGCAGCCCAAAAAAATTCATCCTCACTACTTGTAAGAAGACGAGAACGAATTTGATTTTCCCTTTCGCAGAGTTCGATATTCTTGCGGTTAGCTTCATCTCGTTCAAGTTGAACTTCAAGAAGAGCCTCTTGGAACCTCGCCAGAGCCTTGGCACCTTGATCAGAAATACGATCCTTATCATCTATGAGACCACTAATTTTGGTTCTTAACTCATTGGTTTTCTCTTTAGAATCAAAAAGGAGACGCTTAAATCAATTGGCTAAGCCTAAACTAGATCTATGATCAATTTCTAAGAGGCAAAATTTATATCTAAGCTCATTTAGAGAAACAGAAGAAATTCTATCATTTGAGAAGCAATTTAAGGAATTATTAAGACGCTCAAGAAGGGTATCATTATCCAACGCATTAGGAAATGAACGAAGAAGGGTAGCTTCATCAGAAAGACCATAAATGTATGCAAAAAGGATCGTTTAAATAAGATAAAACAACAAGATGAATGAATAAAGAGAAAAGAGAAAAGTAACATACCGTAAAGTTGATTATTAGCTTGCTGAAGACTAGAAATTTTGTTCTTATACGAGGAAGAATCAATTTCTAATTGTCTGTTTTTCTCGCGAAGATTTTTAACTTCAGCTTCCAATTCTTCATTCTTTTTGCGAAATTGAAGATTTTTCTTTTCAAGATTTTCACGTCTTCTCTCTAGATCTGAGGCAACAGCAAAAGAAGCTTTTCCAGCCTGCGAAAAAATATAAAATATAGAAAGAAATTTTGAATTATAACAATGAAGAAGTAAAAGGATAAAAATATACCAGACTATTGAGAGAATGCAAAAAATCGGGAGTCACTGATCTAGAAACTCCACAAAGAGAGATATCACTATCCAGTAAAGGAACATCGCAAAGGGTAGCGAGAGCTTTGCAGGTATCTGCGAATTGGCTATCTCCCATTCCTTGTAGAGAATCAGAAAAGAGGCCAGATAACTTAGTCATAGAAGATTCAGGTGGAGAATCTTCACTTGCAGCAATATTATCGTTGTCCTCATCACCCTTATCACTTTAAGAATTTTCGTGAGGAGGAATATTTGAAGGGGAAGAAGAACAAACTTTCCTTTTCTTTGGAGGAGGACCAGTTGATTTTTTCCTGCGAAGAGCACCTTTACCTTTATCACCAATCTTCGCAACATCAGCAGATTCTTCTACTTCAGCAATAATCTTCACACACAGATAGAAATAAGAAATGGAAGCATGGAAGTAATAGTGCTATTTAAAATCATAAGAGAAAATTTCTTACCTCATCTGTGTATGAGCGAAGAGCTAACAGAGTACTAGATTTCCCAGTCCTGTTATAACTATCCTTCAGTTTTTGGATCTGCGGAATGTCGCAAGAGTTAGAGAACACAATAGTAAAAATCAATAAAGAAATATAAAATGAGTTAAAGGGGAGAAACATACCTCTTTCTCCTTCTTGGTCCAAGAGAAAACCCAAGGTTGATAAGCAGCGAGATTCACAGGAAGAATATTTGAACCAGCAATGTAGGGTCCTTTTAGCATTAAAGGAAAAACACACCATTTATCATCTTTGGATTGGCGAGGAGTTGTGTTTTTACCAGAATGCCAATCAATATATTGCATAAGAATTTTGGCTTCATCAATATTATCTTTCCTTTTTAAGCGAATACCCCAGCGAGTATTCTCTTTCTTCATGGAGATAAGTTCATAGTTCTCAAAGAAATTCGCCACTGTATACTTCTCAGCAACTATCTCTAGGTTTGCGAATTTAGGATCCCTAAGTTCTTTGGAGTACAGAGATCCTCTACCAGCACCACGATTAGAGAACTCTAGCATCAGACGGATGCAGTCCCCACTCAGTTGGAATTTCATAAAATAAAGGAAGATCTGGGTTATATAGGGAGACCTGCGAGAATCGGACCTAGCGAAATTATGATTGATTGATCATCACAATATTGATCAGAGAAAAGCTTGACAGAAAGAATTGATTTGGCATTCTCACCAGGAATGGTGGAGAGTGTGAAACCTTTATCAGCAAGATCTTTTTGGACATCTTGTAAATTCTTCTCATATCTATGACCACTTGGAGCCATGTTTGAATATAGAGTATGGGAATATATAGAAAGTAAAAGGATTGAAGGAAGAAAAAATTACAGCAGCAGAATTTGCAGAAGAATAACAAAGTTGCAGAGATGAGAGAATAAAAATAGAAGAGAAAGTAAAAAGAAAAGTGGAAAAAGGGGGTAAGAAGAGTATATAAAGGAAATTTTTTACTCGAAGAAATAAACACCATTAATACGAAAAGATGTGAGAGGTTGAAAAGCAGCGGTTACATAAGACGTGTCAAGAAATAAATGGAAGAGAGAGTACGTGTGATAAATGTAGAATATGAAAAGATGAACAACTGCGGCATTTCTCACATCATTCTCTACTTTGCAGAGAAGATATGAGAAGAGGCAATATGTAGGATCAGAATCTCGCAATGACAATGTTTCAGCGAAATTATTAGTGACACAGTACAACAGCGTCGCAGAAAAATTTCAGAAATGATAAAATAAATGACGTCAGCTAAGATCACGGGAAAGATATGATAATCCTGCGAAAATTAAAGAGTTTGCGAAATTAACATTTGTAAGGTTGCGAGAATGTCGCAAACCATACCCGAAAATAAGGGACAAATTAGCTGTCATCCACTATGTATTTCCTTATAAATAATCGTTCGAATTGTAAAGAGAGATCTTTTTTAAGGAAGAAACAAATAAATAGGAGAGAGAAAGTTTAGAGAAGAGATCATTCTTGAATTCTTTATCTTTTCTTGTAAGAACATCCAAAGATTAATCAATAAAATTAAGAATACAAACCTAAAATGAGTTGATTAATAATGAAATCACATGAAGAGTGTTGTGTATGATTTCCTGCAACTACAGGCAGTCTACTCCATATTTTAAAGAAGTTCTTTTATGTTCTTGGGGAAAGGTTTGTAAAGGTTCATGTAGTTATGTTATTACTGGAAAGCTTAAAAACCTTAAGCATGATCTTAGTAGATGGAATATTAATACTTTTGGTCATATTAAAACAACCATAGGCAAGCTTAATTATGAAATAGAAAAACTCCAGAATATGTTTTATAATCCCTCGATTGGTAGTTATATTCTCAATTACTCTAAGCAATTAGATTTTGATATGATATAGAAAACTCTTTTTATAAACAGAAATCGAAGATAAAATACTTCACTCAATACGACAAGAATACTAATTTCTTTCATAATTCAGTTAAGTTGAGAAACATGTACAACACGATAAACACTTTAAAAGATAATCAAGGAAATTGGTTGGAAAATAGGGATCAAGTTATGTCACTTCTTATGGATCACTTTAAACGGATTTTTTCTTCTTCCATGCCATGTACTTATGATATTGATGATGTGCTTAGGGATATTAAGCCGATTATTACAGATGATATTAATACTGGTGTTGTTGCGATCCCTACTGTTGAAGATATTTTTTCAACAGTGAAAAGTATTGTACCTTGGAAATACTCGGGACCAGATGGTTTTCCGGGGGGTTTCTTCAGAGATAATTGGGAGTATGTTTCAACTGAAGTGATTAATCATGTTCAGGGTTTTTTCCGCAACAAATTTTTTCTTAAACAACTTAATCATTCATTCATTGCGCTGATTCCTAAGGTAAGTAACCCCTCGACACCTAATGATTTTCGTCCCAAAAGCTTGTCAAATACTGTTTACAAGATAATATCAAAGATTTTAACAAATCATTTAAAACCCATATTAGACTCTTTAATATCTTCATATCAGTCTGCAATTATAGCTAACCGTCAAATTCATGATAATATTATTATTAGCCACGAAATCTTGTATTATTTTAAGACTAAAAGGAAAAAAAATAATAAGGATGGGTTTATGTCCATTAAGCTAGACTTATCGAAAGCATTCGATCGTCTTGAATGGCCTTTCATAATTTATATTTTTAAGAAATTAGGTTTTTCAGAGGATTGGTGTCAGCTGCTACACCAATGCATTAGTACTGTCTCTTACTCTATACTAGTGAATGGTTCTCCTGGAGAAATTTTCTTTCCTACTGGAGGAATTAGGTAGGGAGATTGTTTATCTCATTATATTTTTATCATCTGCATGGAAGTTTTATCGCAACTTTTGATTAAAGGTGAAAATGAAAATGTAATTCGGGATTTTAAATTGAGAAAAAATAGTCCTCCTATTTTCCATTTATTTTTTACAGATGACTGCATGCTTTTTTCAAAAGCTTCTCTTACCTATGCTAGAAACTTAATGAAAATCATTAACAATTTTGCTAAAGCATCAGGTCAAGCTATTAACCTTGAAAAATCTGGATTTTTCACCAGTAAAAAAATGCATCATAAACATATTAAGATGATTTCTAAAACTTTAGGTGTTAAATTCCTTAGTAGTACTGAAAAATACCTAGGTACACCTTTGTTTGTTGATAGGGATAAAACTAAATCTTTCCAATTTCTTATTGAAAAGTTTTACAGTAGACTTGGTAATTCGAAGAAAACTAATCTTAATGGAGCAGGTAGAATTGTTGTAACTAAGCAAGTTTTAGCTAGTCTGTTTGTTTATCATATGTCTTGTTTCCCTTTTCCTAAAAAAATTACTTCAAAAATTGACTCTATTCAAAGAAATTTTTGGCGGTCTAAGAAAAATTCAAGAAAAGGAGCTTATTTTCGTTCCTGAAGGGACATCAGGAAATCCAAATTAAATGGTGGTATTAGCATTAGGAACTCTTTTGTTACCAACAAAGTTATTATTACGAAACTGGGGTGGAGAATCTGTAAAAACCCTACTCAGCTAGTTTCAATTTTTCTTAAGGACAAGTACTTCCCAAACCAGAATTTCCTTGAAATAGATAAAGCTGCAGAAACCTCTTCTTGGATCTGGAAGGGTATTATAAACAGTTTGGCTTTTCTTAAGGCAAATATAGTTTATAAGATTAATGATGGTAAGACAGCAAGGATTTGGAATCACAATTGGCTGCCTGGTTGTTCTTCTCCACCTACCCCTTGTAGTTCTGATTTTAGTAATTATAATTTGGTTAGTGACCTATTTAATACTCATGATAACAGTTGAAATATTGGTCTTCTTTACTCCCTATTTTCTCAAGATGATGCAGTTAGGATCATGTCTCTTAGGATAGATGTTAACAAAAAGGATGAAATTATGTGGGCTCATACAAAGAATGGTCAGTATACAGTAAAATCTGCTTATAATGTGTATATGAATGAACCTGTCAATTCTGAAGATGCTTCTTCCTGGAAAAGGGTGTGGTCTTTAGATTGTTTACCAAAAATAAAGTTTTTCATATGGAAGATTTTTACATATATGTTGCCTGTCAATTCTCTTCTCAAGTTTTACAATCCTTCTATTGAAGATTGTTGTCCTTTGTGTACTAATGAAGTTGAAACTGTGATGCATCTGTTTGTTCATTGTCCGATTTCTTCTCATATATTGTTTGCTCTCTCATTGCAACATTTAATTAGTAGTGATTATGATTGGATTGATGATATTTACTATTCCTGGTTTGACAACAATTTGGGCAGTTCCCCTTATGTTGTGAATTGGCCAAGTGTGGGTGCAGTGGTACTCTGGTCAATCTGAAAGCTTAGATGTGATGTTATTTTTAGAAAGATTAAAATTAATCTGGACAGTGTTATTATGGATATTAAAAGATCCCTTAATACTTATATTGCAGTTCCCTCTGAGCATAAGAATGCAACTTTGGTGAAAGTGAATATCCCTAAGCAGGGCATAGCTCACATTATATTCATTGATGGTTCTTTTAAAGACTTTAACATGGGTATTGGTATCATTATGTGTGATATTGCAGGAAACATAAAGAGTTGTCGTGCGGATTTTGTACTGGTTCACAGTGTTGTTGCTGCTGAGACAATGGCGCTAATTTTGGCTTGCTTCTGGGTGAGAGAGTTGAATCTTTCTAATGTCCTCTTTGTTAGCGACTGTCTTCAGTTGGTTCATCTGGTGAATAAAGGAAAGGGAGAAATTGACTGGAGGAGTTTGCAGCTTTTAGAAGATTGTCGGATTTCCTTTTTTTGTTGTGTGAATTCTAGGCTAATTTACGTTAAGCGTGTTAGAAATAAAATAGCTGATCGACTTGCACGTCGAGTTAGAAAATTCAGCTTAAAGAACATATGAAATCCTTCTCCTCCTTTCCTACAAACTTTTATAGGAGAAGTGCCATTGACTGATATTGTAACAGTTTGTTTTGGTAATGTTATTGTGTGTTTTTTCAGCAAATTTTTTTTAATAACAAACGTGTCATGATTTGGAACAAGAGTATACTAAACACGGAATACGGGTAGGGTGACGTATGGTTATGCGCTTAAATGCATAATGAATAGCAAAAAGCACCAAAACGAGTATATATTTCTTAGTTTATGAACTATGAATTGTCTATTGGGTGAAATGATGAACCCTTCTCCTCAGTGTTTGAGGAAGTCTTAATGCAGAAAGTTCTACATATAATCATGCACATTTATATTCCCTTGGTCGCACTTGAGTAAGATCTCTACATTGTAATGTATATTGCGCAAGCTGCACAAAGTACTAAAATTGCTAAGAATTAATTAATTAATTCAAAGTAAACATTGGTTTACGAGTATGGGATAGGAAAAAGGTCTCAAGTTCAGCTCATGTTTGATGGAGATACTGTGATTTTTTACGAACTTACTTGAAGTTATCGACTTGTTCCGGTAAAAAGTTGAAGATAGATATTTTAAGGAGCTTAATTGATTAGGTGCTCTTAGCTTGTTTTGACTCTTAAGCACCTTTCTCTCCTTTTTTTTCTTTCTTTATTGTTTTGGCTAGGGTGGCATAATCTTGTATGCCCTCTTTTTTTTGATCTATATATATTTTCTTTACCTATCAAAAAAAAAGCTTAATTGATTTTCCATAAGAAATTTGTGTATGGTTTGGGGAGTTGAAGAGAGACTTGGAATGTCAAGTTTTATAGGTTCCTCTTCTAAACCAGGAAGAGATTTCACGGTCTAGGCGATGAAACGTGAATTCACATGCGGCACCTCTTAACTGGAGGTCCCGCAGCTGTTGCAAATCCTCAAAGTGGAAGATACTTAATTAAAATTTAATGCAGCCAAAAAGTACTATACCAGAACGTGTAAGTATAGTGTATACTGTTTCGATCTCCGAACAAGAAAATATAGTGAAAAGAAACTCAACAGCTAACGATGTATATTAAAATGTTTTTGCAGAAGGAAACACTGTTGGCTTGGGTGTGAGTTGCCTACCGATACAAGAAATCACTGCTTTGGCACATTAAACAAGCTAAAAACTACATATATTCTCATGCAGGCGACGATGGGAACGTCAGATATCATCAAATTCATATTCTTTACTCGTATGCATGTCTAGGATCCTAAATCTATTACTATCTAGGATCTTAAATTTATCAACAGTGGCAACCTTGGCTAACTTCCTGACATGGCCTTTTTGCAAAATTCGTTTGGAGGCTGCCTTGGTTGAGTTACCCGCCTTATCTACAGCCAATGAAGGAATCGATGTCCGCTTGGGTGTGACCAAAATTGGCCATAACTTGTGGTCTTCGATTCTACTTGGAATAGGACAACCACGACGAACTTTATGTGTTAGAGTTATAATGTTGTAGGCAAGACAGCAGCCACGGTGAACAATGATGAAAACATTTCGATCCATCGGATTGATATACATGGCATCGACGGAGTTGGATGATCTGTAACCTCTAAGCTCAATACTTTTATGCACCATCTGCCAGTTTAATCCTTCATTAGTGTAGTCATATTCAAGCTGCCACACATCAAGAAAAGCTTCATCTCTACCGAAGATAACACCATAGTAGATGGATCCTTCTGACTCCCCAAAAAAACTAGCATAGCTCTGTTTTGGAAAATCAATTAACCTGCATTGAGATTTCTGCCATATTCTTATCTTTTTCTTTTTCTTATCGGCTCCATATTCTGTGTTATCTAGACTATAATCTATGAGGATCCTTTTACGAGTTACTTCAGACGTCCAACACAAGGCACCTTGGTGGATAACCATTTCAAAAACACCACCATTGTATCCATTAGGCCTTGGAACATCTTCAAACGTTTTCCATTTGCCGGTGTCAGAAGAATATAGATTTGTAAGATGATATAGTCCGCAAAAGAATCGGTATAACTATAAACCACCTTGTAGTCAGATGGACTATGCGAAGTGGTGGAGGCATCACATACCAAGTTAGCGCGCTAGTAATATCTCCTAAAACCATTAGATGGCGGCGGTCGAGGAGGGAGGGAGACCCATTGTTTGGTCAGGGGATTGTATATGTAGTATAACGTTGTCTTCCGCTCTGTTGAATAAAGTACTAAACCATTACTACATGAACTTAAGAGGCATATTTTTTCAATGTTTTATGTTTTGAATGGATCTGTATCTAAAAGGAATTTAAAGGATAAACCATCATGATGATTTATGAAATTTTGGGAATATTTTAGACAGAGTTGGACTTGTTGGTCAGCAGGATCATAGATATCCATGGGATACTTGTAAAACTTAAATATTTTTTGGATCAAAGATGAATCAGATAATAGAGAATTCCACAACTTCGATATACACCGGTTTTAGTGTTGGAAAACGAGAAAGGATCACGTATAATACCTCCGTTGGTAGGTCAGCATGATAGTCTTCTTCTTCTTTACTCATGCTAGATGATGAGCGATGAGAATCAAACTACAACTTTAGTGTTTTTCGTCGCGGAGAAAGTATATTTATGTTTTTATACTGATTGTATCGAGTAGTACCTTCCTCAATTTAGACTGGGTCACTGGGCTTAAATTACGAAAGGATGATCTATAATTAGAATGGGCTTAAAAAGGAATGCACAGATCTCCGATTTGCTACGCTTAGATTTGGAACACTTCAAAAATACCCCTATCACATTATAATTTATAAATACTAGATGTTGGCCCGTGCTTTGCACGGGCTCAGATTCATCATCCCAAATAATATTTAAAATGTACTGACAGGGTTGGAATTTGGATGAATAAAAATATACAGTATCAACATAGGACGTCTAAAGTGCATATAGATGAGAAAGAATAAAAGTAGCAGCAATCAAAAAGCTCATGAAAAATAATTTTGAAGGAGAACACGTGCAATAAGTACTTGTGAATTTTACACCCGTATCAGGTCATCCCTCGTGCCCAGTAAGCCGCAGTGCATTCAGCCATGTTCATCCAATGGGTATTTCAGAATCCCAAGTGATAATTACATTGTACATTAAAATTTATAGATGGCATGCATAGTACCCCGGGTTGGTCACAATTCATAATTTTGGATCATCACTTTCTCACTCATTTGCATCAGTTATGGGTTTATATACTAAGAAGTACAACCCCTGAATCTCAATTGGCGGCCGGTTTACATCATTCTTAATAGATATCAACCCTGCTGCTTGTTCAATTTATCTAGTTTAATTTCCACCAAGGTTCCGCCGATGAATGCTTGCAGGTGGTGATGACCCATGATAACCTTTTTTCTTAAAGCCTTTGTCAGTATCAGCCTATATGGAAACTGAAATTGCTGATCATCCCTGCAGCAAAAAAATAAATAAAAAACAATAGAGAAGCTATCGATGCTATTGCACCAATACTCCATATTGACATGCCCACTATTGCTGCAACAAGTACTATTGGCTAATATTGCCATTCAAAGTTCTATAAATATTGTATTTGGTAGCAAATTTTTTTTTACTTAATCCCATAGCTAACCTAAAAATCATATATTCTGGATCCCATTCTTTGAACACTTGTTCATCTCAAATACATTTCTCATTTGAACCATTGAAAACCATTCTGTTTTACTACTCATGTGAAAATACTTACAGTGGTGGGTGCATAGTGGCTGATGTTTTAGAATTATTGACCAAGGAGGAACGGGAGTAGGCTTTGGTTAAATTGAAAATGGATTTCCTTTAGTTGAATTTGTGCAGAAGATCTGTTTCATATTTTTATGAGCATTAAGGTTCTGCCAATTAATAAAACACAGAAAAACGAAATTGGTCATACAACTGAAGAAAAGAATCATTATCGAAAATTGTGGCTAAAAAGATTATAATAAATTCACAATGGCTTGCTCAACTTGAAGATAATTATAGCAAAACTTTCAAATTCAGTAATTGATGGATTAGGACAATAAACCTTACCCATGACTAACATTGCAGTAAGCCAATTGTTGCAGGAAAACAAAATTTGGTTTTCTTTGTTGATGCATCTATGTATCCGATTCCGATGCAGTACGTATCAGAACACTAAGCAAGACTAACCTATTGTTTTTTTTTTTTGTTTATAAATAGCAATCAAAAATGGTACTTGCAAAATAAAGTAAAAGTGTTAGGGTTCATTTTATGGATCGAGAATTAGATATAGTTGTTTACCCTTTTCACACAATCATCTCTGCAAAACAAAACCAAAAAAGCGAGATTAGAAGCTAGGGTTAAAAAATTAGGTTATTCTTTTATTGAATACACACAGTTTACTCAGCCATGTACAACGAACAGATACTGATACACAGTTATCTCTTTATACGTAACTAAATGATCGGGTAACAAAATACCAAGAAAGAAATAAACCCTCACCTGAAAAAATCAAACATCGCTAAAATCAAACCGGACAGGAGAGATAAACCCTCCCTCCCCTGAAAAGAAAAAAAAACAAAGATATAGAAAGTCAATACCAAGAAAAAACATGAGAACAAAGAATAAACGCGAGAAATATTTATGCTGGAACCTTTAAACAGAGAATGAGAATAAAGAGAGAGGAAAGCATGCGGCAAATACAGAAATTGAGAATTAGGTTTTGATAGAAGGTTTTACAAGTCCGCCAATGGGTGTTCACGTCGCGGCCCACATATTTTTCTAACGGAACATAAAGAGCCCAAAAATGAGATGAATCCCTTGTACGGTCTAAATATTTTCGGTGGGGCCAGAAACTCTAGACTTCGAGCTTGATACAGCTCTTAACCACAACAGAGTATTTTCTCATGAAACTATATATAATACCCCTCCTTTTATATATAAATTTTATATCCACTTAGAAATAAATTATTTTAGTAATCTATTACGCATGACATATTTAATTATTTCAAAAAACAATAATTTTATATCTCAGATCACTCCATCACTGCCTCAAACTCCACCAACGGCAATTCACCACCACCACTGCCACTCCACAACCACCACCATCGCCACCACCACTTCACAACCATCACCAACATTCCACCATCACAACTCCACCACTCATCGTCATTGCCGCCGCCATCGCGACCACCATCGCCTCCAAATCCGCCACCGTTGCCGCCAAGTTGATAAAAAATTGAAAATTTAAAAATAAGTTCGGTCCAGATTTTTGTGTCAGTTGACACCAAATTTTGATGTCAACAACCGAAGTTGATATCATATCTGGTGTTAACAGCCCAATTTGTTAACAAAATTGAAAATTCGGAAATTAGTTAGGTCAAGATTACGTGTCAACAGCCCAAGTTGACACCAAAATCTGCTGTCAACAACAAAAGTTGATCCAAAAATTTGGTGGCACCACCACCTCCACCGCCAGCATCACCACCACCACCAACATGTGAGATAATAAATAAAATGACTTTCATCTAAGTTTCTATTAATGTTGAAAAAGGTATTTATATGATTCAAAATTAAATGAATTACGTTTTAGAAGACTTACATTTTAGAAGACGAGAAATATAATTATTGATGGATAAGGATCTTTGTGAAATCCATGAAAAAAAGGGATATTAATACAATTTCCACAAACAAAAAAAACCGGAGTATCTTCGAAAACAAAAACCTGGCAAGTATGGTTAGAGATTACAAGATTCAAGTTTTTCTTTTCTTGGACAGAGTCTAATACTACTAAAATACTAGGATTAAAGACTAACGGGTGATAAGGAACACAAATTATTATTTTTCACTTTATTATTCCCATTGATTGATTTGGCTTTTGAGAAGTAATGTTAGCTCATGTGTTGATGTCCATTAAGCTCTTTTGTATTCAACATCAAATGTTTGGTGACTCCTCTGCATTCCATATTGGGCTTAGCAGCTGGTTAACTCTAAATAATCATCTTGGTAATTGGAACTCTACCTTTGCCACCATTTGTTGGTTCATCTGGAAAGCTAGATGTGATTTCATTTTTAAGAATATTTCTCCTCTGGTTGATTCTACTGTCAATAGCACCACTCAGCATCTCTTCTCTTACAACAGGGTGTTACATAAATCAGGCCATAAACTGATTAATCTCCAATTCGAAAGACAAATTTGGAATCACTATTAGCATAAGCATCATGGATGTGAACTACATCAGTGTTAATAGTGATGTATTCCTCTATACTAATTTATTCTGGTTGTTATGTCTTTTGTTTTTGCGACAACCTCTGTACGTCTCGCCAAGATATTCATCTAACTCTGACAAGTCAGTTAATACATTACCACCACGTTCCTGTGTTGCAACATATTCCTGTTGACAATACCCTTAAAGTCAGTAACTTTAAAAAGAAAAACTCCACCACCTAGTTCTAACCGAAGCCCGGTAAAGGAATTCATACACTCATACACACTAGATATCAAGACACAGAATCCCAAACAATCCAACAACCAATTCTTGGGTACATTCCTCATTCTATCATAAGTAATTACAATGAAAAATAAACGATATATGGCATGCTCAAAGTTTACATTGACATATTAAATCTGGGTTCAAAGTTATCATCTTGTATTAAACATATATAGCATCAGAATCAGGCATCATTGAAAGATCAAACCACAAAAATACTTAACATAGATTCCAATTGTGAATTATCAAGAGATACTAACAAAGTTATCATCTTTCTATCGTAGGAATTACAAAGTTATCATCTTGTATTAAAAAAAAAAGAACATGTTTTGCAGACTTATACCAATCATGAAGAACTCAAATGAATCAAGCTGAACATAAAAGTTGAAATTACCTGAAAAAAATCACTCCCTTCTTGGGAAGCAAAATTCCCACCATTTTGAACACTCAAATTTTGAGCTGCACAACTGTTGGAAGCTCTTGAACTTGACAAGGTGTAATACTCATTAAAAAGTGCTTATATATTACTATGCACTTTATTAACTTGACATTCTAATTCTCTCTCATCAGGATACAACTTGGAGTAAGTAAATTTCACAAAATTCATTTTCGATCTAGGATCTAACACAACTGCCATAGCCAATATATGACTCAACTCCTTCCAGTAACTATCAAATTTTGCTTGCATCTCTTTTACCATGTTCCTAATGAATTCAATATTACTTATGCTCTCTTTCTTTAGTAACACCTGAACTTAACAAATTCTTTCAAAATACAGATTGGAAGTAGGATACTTACTACCAGAAAAAATCTTTGTGAGTTCATGAAACACCTTGAGAAACTTTGTGACTACTTCAATTTGTTCCCATTCTTCATTAATTGGACAGTCTTCATAGTCTGAATCCACCAACTTCAAATGAGAGAAAACTGGCTTATACAAGATACAACTGTCTAACATAAGATAAGTTGAATTCCACCTGCATAAAACAAACATTCAGTGAGTATCTAGAAAAACATTAATACAAATTATACAATTCTCCAACTTTATAATTTATAACAGAATAGAAGTGGAATCCCACCTTGTCTTTACGTCTTGCTGAATACCCTTTTTCAGACCAGACATTCCTAAAGTTTCAACAATGTCCAAGAACTTTTGTTTTCTTACTTGGGACTTTTTAAGGGACTTCACCAACGCTCGAATCTTAAGCACGGCTGGATCAATCTTCGTAAGTCCTTCTTTTACAATAAGAGCTAAGATATGAGCACAACAACGCACATGAAAGTATTTTCCATCGTTCAACAATATCTTCTTTGCAACAAGTCTACTCTTCATAATTCCAGCACAAGCTCCGTTATTTGAAGCATTATCCAAGGTGATGTTGGATACCTAGTCTTAAATTCCCCAATCTTCTATCATTGCAAATAACTTAGAAGAAAGGTGTTCACCTGTTTGAGGTAGTAGAAAGGGGAATAAGTTAACATGAAATTATATTTAAGATAATAAAGAAATAAAATTAAGTGCTTTACCTGTATGAGGTGGTGGAAGGGGAGAGAAATTCAGAAGCTTCTTTTGCAATACCCAATCTTTATCAAGATAGTGCGCAGTTAAGCTTATATATACAGTAGTTGTTAAAGAAGTCCACATGTCTGATGTTAGACATATCCTACCTGTAAGGGTAAGTCATACACATTATAAAAGTATAAACAAATCATATGGGTCATTGGGATTTGAAATTTTTAATCATACCTGGAGCAAGTTTCAATCTGTTGCGAATAACTTCTTTTTGTGCTTTATGTTTGTTTACCACATCGGCTTTCCCAGTATTTCTTGATATTGGTTTAAAGTCATCATTTAAATAAGCACATATATCCCTAAACTATTTTCACTCCACCAAAGCAAATGGAACATTTCTTGCAATGAGTAAAGCTGAGAACAAATCCCGTAATTTCATTTGATCAACCTTGCGTACACGGGTAGACAGCTGGCTATTTTGTGAAGCTAATATCATCTTCCCTACGTCCATAGACTGACGTTTAATGCACTTATGCCTTTTCATGGCTGAGGTTCCACCTCTTTGGCTTTCATATTTATATCCTACATTACAAGCCTTGCACACCCCCTTTGTTGTACCATCCTTATACTCAACGAGTTTAAAAAATTCCCAAACTTCGGATCTAAGTCTATTTTTATTTCCACGTGCAACTTGTGCAGGTGCACAACCAACAGTTGGATCCTCATTCACAGAATCTAGCATCTCAACATCATCATCTTCATCATCAGCACTCATAACATCGTTGTAATGGTCTAGTTCTTGTAACTCTTGTCTTGTACACTTGACATCCTGAAATGGATGGAGCGGCCACAAAGAACAAGTCAAAGAGTCATTCAGAAACATGAAAATTACATAAACAGAAATTGAAAAAATACATATACATCCAACAAAACTATTATAGTACATGCATTTTCAAGTCACCCAAAACAATAGCATCTAACAAAACAAACAACTCAAACAAATCCCCTAAATCTCTGTAAAGAACATAAAAAATCTCAAGACCCACAGGCCACAACAGTAAGAAATTTAATTCAGTTAAAACTGTCATTCCATGTTTCAACAAGAATTCATGTGATAAAAAAAAAGATGGAGACACCAATAAGCAGTAATAGTGTAAGACTAAGAGTCTAAGACCCTGACTTAAATCAAGAATTGCATTATATGAAACAACATCTGGTCTGCAATTCCATTTCAACATCTGGTCTGCTATTCCAAATAACACTTTAGTTTTGATAATGATCCCAATTCCCAATACATGATTAAATGTAACATAAGATGGTAAAAACTAATTGATCAACTAAAAACTTAACCAATAAACCAAACCACATGCATGTTAATATTCTTAAGGATTTCAACTAAAAACTTAACTATCCACAAATTAGACGATATTGTGAATACCCATTGATTGGCTCACAGAAATCAAATCACCAAATCAACTAAAGCCTTTAAACCAAGCAAAACTAATGAGTAATAAAAAATTAAAGATTAAGAAAAAACCCTTTTTTTGTGGTAAGAACTAAAACATCATGAAATTAAGAAAATTAAAGATTACCTATCTTCACAGAATCACAATCACAAGTTCACAACAATATTAAGAATATTAAAGATTTGTTGGGATTCCTATGTAAAACCCTAGATTCCTAGAAGAAGAAAATAAAGAAGAAAACAAAAATTAAAATCTGATTACCTGCTAGCCTTGAATCTTTAGATCAAATTAACTGCCTTTGATGTTCAGTTGTTCTGTGCGTCAGGACTCAGGAGACTCTCTCTGAGTCAGGGAGGAAGAAAAAAAGAGGAAGAACCGAAGAAGAAAGATAGGAAAGCTTAGGGTTTTCCCGTTTTATACGATGGAGATTTGGATGACACGTAACAAGCTACGTGTTTCAGTTTCAGCAGGGTATAAAATTACGGGTTACGGGCCAGATCGCGGGTTTCACGGTACGGGCCGGGTTAACCCGTTTCTTCACAAGCCACTAATTGTACAACCCGCGCCCGTCTTTTTAGTTACCATCCGGGACGGGTGCGGGTTTTCACGGGACAGAACGGGCCAACCCACGGGTTTTGGCTTGGTTTGACAGCTCTATTTTTGTCCCTTTAAAACTATGTGGGAGCATGGAGCTTCAAAGACAACAGACCAGCAAGAGGATCTGAACTAGCAACGGAGTTTGGGAACGAGTTGCACAAGTCCAATATCGACTTTCAAGCTCAAGATGATGCAACTATACATGAAATCATCCATTATTTGTCTCTCTAAGATTGAAAGGGGTTTCAGAATTAAAGATTTAACCACTTTAAACATTGCCTCGAATCTGGGACATATTTGGGATTTGGTTGTTGACAGGAAATCTGTGTTGACTGAATTAATGAGTTAAGAAGAATTTATTTAACTAGAACGATTTATGGAATTTGAGTACCCCTAAAGATTCTTCTTGGTGTTGGAGAAGAATTCTTGAACACATACCTATAACTAAGAGTCAAATTGGTTTTATTTTGGGAGATAGAAATATAACTTTTTTTCTGCATGAACTAGTCGATTGGGTGGAAATTTCCCAACTTCTTGTCTTTTTGATGTCGCAGATATTTTTAAAAAGATTTCTATGGTTGATATCAACATTCATGAATCTGATCTTAAAAATTAGGATGCCTAATTGAAAGGGTCAGTTTGTTGTAAATGACACGTATCATGTTATTGCAACTCACAGAGATCCTGTCTTTTGTCACCCTTTAGTTTGCTTTAAATTTCACATCCCAAGACACTCCTTCATTTCCTGGGTTGTTCTTCATGAAAGACTGAAGATAAGAGATAAGCTTATGAGATGGGGAGTAAGTGAAACCAATAAATGTGTTTTATGTGATGATGGGATTGAGACTAAAGCTCATTTTTCCCATGATTTTCCATTTTCAGCTCTTATAGGGAATGGTTTGATTCCTAAATGGTTTCTATAGACGCAATATACTCCTTCTTGGGATGTAAAAATTCAATGGTGTATTTACTTTCTTTGCTGGGAATGATTTAGTCAGCACCATTAAGAAGTTAGTCTTTACTGGATTTATCTGTCAAATATGGATTGAGAAAATTAATAGAATCTTTGCTGCAAAAAGAAAGTCTGCTTTACAGGTGAGTCTCCTTATCATCCAAGATATCCAACTCAAACTTAGTGCTCATCCTAGAACTATCTTTAATACTCCTGAGAATAGAAGTTTTCTGCTTAACTGAAGTGTTGATTGTACTTTTATCCAAAAAGTTTGGAAGCAGTGTTGGTGGGTGGGTCCTGAAGATAATGAATATTATGATCAGCTCAGATGGTTCTCTTAAAGAAAATAATATTGGATTTGGTGTTCTTCTTAGGAATAAGGATGGTAATGTGATTGATTGTGCTTATGGGGGTTGTTATCCCATTTCTGTTGATGCTCATGAAATGCAGGGTGTAGAATTGGGTTTGAAATTAGCTATTGAGAATTATGTCCCCAGAATTCATGCCAGTGTGGATATCATGGCTATCTTTCTTCTGCTAAGTAATGTGGATCCTCACCCACCCTGAAGTCTTATTCATATATGGAAAAGAGTTTGTGCCTTGCTGTAGTGTTTTGAAAAAGTGAAATTTAGCCATTGTTACAGGGAAACAAAACCGTGCTGATGATTTCCTTGCTAGCTTACATCCAAACCATGTATTTATTAGGTTGTTACAAAATCAGTTCAGTTTGGATTTCCAGCAGATTTTACATGAAAATAACTCTAGAAAAGTAGATATTTTTGGCTAGGTTGTCATGGCTTGTGGCTTTATTTTCTTTTTTCTGTTTTTTTGGGCTTGTGGCCTTTGTTCTTTTTTCTTTTCTTTTCTTTTTTTCTTTTTTCTTTTTCGGATTTCCTTAATCCAGTTGATTGTATCAAAATAAATAAAT
Source organism: Papaver somniferum (assembly GCF_003573695.1). Classification (NCBI taxonomy): domain Eukaryota; kingdom Viridiplantae; phylum Streptophyta; class Magnoliopsida; order Ranunculales; family Papaveraceae; genus Papaver; species Papaver somniferum. Next base: position 196,248,557 of record NC_039362.1, on the reverse strand, counting down.
AAATAAATAAATATTAGTAATAATAATTAGTTGGATCAGAATTCTGTCAATTCTCACGGTTCCTAAACTAAAGTTCATAATTATGAATATTGGTGCCCACCGTGCGTCTACGTACTTCTCCTACGACATGGAGTCAGAGCAGTTAGAAATCATTCATGGTCCGACCACATAGCATTTACATGTCAACAATATTCGAAATTGGTAGATTTCAAATTTGAGGACCGAGTCGAAACAGCTAATAGTACTAGTAAGAGAACTTTTGTGGGCCTTTTGCTTCGACTTTTTTCTTTCTATCGGATTCTACTTACTCAGCTGATTGGATGAGTTCTTTTCTCAATCCGTATTTCATAGTGAACCTATTGTAAGTAAAATAAATCTGATATCCATGCGGCTATTTATCATGACCAGTCCGGGGCCTATAAGGATTGTTTGGGACCTATCACTACGTGGCAGAATAACATATTTTGAAATAACATGGAATATCCTTTTATCCAACTATTTTAATAATGACTAACTTACTCCTGATTAATTAGGGTTAATTTGGTGATTAGTAGTAAAAATATCGTGTTAGATATGAAATTAACTTGTGTTAATGAATCATCAAAACATGAAAAATAAATTAAATTTTGAATTTTTTTAAAAACAACAACCGAGAATCAGTTTATGTTGACATTGATATCAACCGACTGTAACTTCAAAAACATACAATTTTTTTTTTAAAATCTACTTCTACCCAGAACTGATTTATATGGACATGAAAATCAACCGATTATCCAGAATCAGTTTATATGGACATGAACATAAACCGATTCTGGATAAATTTTTTCCTATTTATCGGTAAATTATGTGTTGTTAAACATCAAATAAAACTAAAATTCATTCTACTATATATATAACCGAGTTAAGAATGAGTATGATTTCATACTCATTTTGACTGTTTGACTTCTATGATTTCCTACTCATTTTGTGATCTAGTGTTAACTGAAAAATAATGGGTTAACCATAATCGGTTTAGACGATACACACATAAAAAGATGATTCCTGACATTGCACAACAGGAATCGATTTATTAAAGTTCTCGCCGAAAAAAAATAATACAGTACAATAGTTATCTCTTCTATTCGAGAATCGGGCTATGTGGGCTTTAACGTAGACCGATTTTGGTTCAATTTCCTCCAACCAGAATGCCCATCCAGGATAATCGGTCCTTGTGGGCATGAATAACAATCGTTTCTAAATGAAATCGGTTTACAAGTGCATTACAAACCCAGAAACTTTGATTTCAAAAAATTGGATTTTTGAGTGATTGCATGTTACTCTAGGGGATTTAGTTGATAAAGAATTACCTGATTCGAGATAAAAAAAAATAAAAAAAACTTAATTTAGGAAATTGGGTAATTGTCGACAATGTTTTTGTTTGAAAATTGAAAAAAAAAAAGAAAAAGAAGAACAATCGATTGAAATGAAGATGGAAATGGAAAGGAAGTGATTTTTATTTTTTTTATTTGGATTTAATGGAATAAGTAGATAGTATTATTAATATTTATAAAGAGTAAATTGGTAGATTCATTAAATTTAGACACTCCTTATCTTTTTTTGTTGGGTGGACTAGGAAATCCATACGCCCCAGATAATGTGCATAGGCCTCAAACTAGCCAGACTATTTATGATTCATTTTACATTTATTAACGTGAGCATCAACTTATACGCTTGTTGGTAAATTATTTTGCTACCCCTCTCTCTTATCATAAGCAATGTGCTTTGACGATGCTGCTAACTATAGAGCCGTTCTTATTTAAGTATTCTTCTGTCTAAAACCGGGACAAAAATCGAGAACAACTTCCAGAAGTTTGCTATGTAGACGATACATCTCCAGCAACTAAATTCATTCCTAGCCAGAGGAACTTCGATGTCGCACAAAAATGAAACACACTGGTCCCAGCCTATTATTTTTACTCATGAGCCAGCTGTCTATACTGGTGTTTTGTTGTTTATAACTCTAGCTATTGTCGGGGAAATTGGCACCCCGAGCACAACGGAATAACAAGATCACAAATGGTAATTGACGATTTGAACCAAATATGGGAGAGATAATAAGAAAGACAAAAGATAAACAAAGACACAACCACAACACAAGATATATGTGGTTCATCTTTACAGGCTACATCCACGACCAACACCACGAGAAAAACTTTCATTAAATCAAAGACCATTACATGCTCTTTTCACAACCCAAGACAAAACCGAAAAGTAAACAAGACATACCCTAGAACACCATTGAAGAATCATGGAAACCAACTCTGTAAACCATTCATCAAACCAGCCTCATGTCTTCTCTTCTATGCTTTCTTCACAGTTGCTAGTAACACAGGACAAACATGGAAACATTAGAAACTAGGTTTAGGACAAAGTCGTAAACACTAAACACTAGGACACTAAAATCCTCTTTCACAAGTTTTTCTCTCACACCGATATTGACCTTCACTGTAGCACTTGACCCTCCCTAAGAAAGAGACCAAAATCCTAAGCACAAGGATTTACCACTCTTTCATATTGGATATCCACAAACCTACAATTCTAATCATACATATAGAGAACACAAACTTGGCCACCAAGTATTAGTCTCCTATTAAGAAACTAAACTCTTTCCTTAATTATGTCAAACCTAGATTAGAAAATCCACCTCAATGTGGAAACGGTTCTAGAATAGGAAACCCAATGTTTTCCTAACAATCTCTACTTCATATCATACTTTCAAGCATGAGACGATCACAGGAAACCACCTCCATCTTCCTCCAGAGTTTTTCATCATCTCTATATACCCGTAGAATTACTTTTTGAATCTCAAACCCGAACTTCCATCTTCATAGAACCATGTCTTCGATCAAAACACCATGAAGTTGATAAAAGTATTCAAAGCATCTTCTTTATGCGAAGAACACTTGTGAAATTCATAATGTTTCACAAACACCATGAAAATCTTTAATCACCGTCAACGAGTCCTTACACATACTCCACCATTGATCACCAAGAGAACCATCCAGAAGAATCACCGCTAGCTCCACCTTACAAGTAAGCTAAACACATATTAAACCACAAAGGAAGAATTAACTTCAATATCATATCATACGAGATAGAAGATAAACAAACACACAATCACAACACAAGATATATGTGGTTCATCTTTACAGGCTACATTCACGGCCAACATCACCAGAAAGCTTCCATTAATCAAAGATCATTACATGCTCTTTTCGCAACCCAAGGCAAAACCGAAGAGTTAACAAGACATACCCGAGAAAACAATTGAAGAAACCATAGAAACCAACTCTCTAAACCATTCCTCAAACCAGACTCATGTTTTCTCTTCTATGCTTTCTTCACAGCTGACATAGGAGAAACATGGAAACACTATAAACTAGGATTAGGGCAAAGCCGTAAACCCTAAACTCTATAATACCATAAATCCTCTCTGACACCGACATTGGCCTTCATGGTAGCACTTGATCCTCCCTAACAAAGAGACCAAAATCCTAAACACAAGAATTTTACCGTTGTTTTCCTAACAACGATCCCATCTTAGTACACATAGATACACTGAAATAATTGTGTTGTGAAGAAATACTGGGGGTTTGAGACTATGATGTATTTTATCTGAACTAGCATCGCTTTCCTTTGATCAAACCTAGAACCGGCCACTATTGTTCATTCCTGTAAGGGCCATAACGATAATGCAGTTATTCATGTCCGCCCTGCCCAAGAATAAGCGGTGCTCTAAATACTCCAAAATGTTTCTGATTTCCTTTTTTATTAGGAGCCAGGTGAGAGATGATGCACCATGATTTTATTCTCCGTTAAATGGGTGGTTGATTTGACGTTGTTACAGTCGGCATGATGTTTATTACCCGTTACAATGTTCATAACCTAAGCACTAATTGCTAGACTTCCGAGTGGCAGAACCTGCAACTTGGTGCAAGATGTGCTTGACCATTTTCTTATAGCGGGGTTAAGCCTAAAATTTACACACGTTTTAAGGGCCCACTTAAAGTAGGAGTTTTGGTTTTAGGCTTTCGGGGTGGGCAAGAACCAGGATATAAGCCAGATCATGGTATGTGAAAACTTCAGACACACCAATTATTAAGACTTTGGTCACTGTGAAACCCACCGAAAAAATAGTACACGCGCGCATCCAATTTTGGTACAAAATTTTCTCCCAAACCCATAGTTTATAAAGTTAGGTTTCCGTTTTTTTTTTTGTTCTTCTTCTTCGATTCCTTTTCTTCTTCCTCTCCACTCTACTGTTTGATTTGATTTTTGAAAGAATGTTTGTCCCATCAAGGATGTAAGTACCACAAGAGGAATCTGGTTCCCTACTATAAACATGGACGAAAGTGCGACCCTTATCATTGTTGTCGTCTCTGGTGTCCTTGCTCGTCTGTCCTGCTCTTCACATCCAACTACGCCTTCTGGAATCAACAATGGGAAATCAAGAAGGTGATCTAGTTTTTCAGAGCCACCGCTAAGCACTGATAATGTTACTTGTAGCATAAAACAACTATCGATGATCATCATCCATATAAAATCTTCGCGACAGAGATCCATAGATTCTTCTCCACCATAGAATTCCCGACTCTCTTCTTCCACTTTTTTTATTGCTTCGAAGTAGAGACGAACTGTTTATGGTTCGCTCTCCCAAAAATACATGGCAATACATCAATTCTCCAAACATTCATCAAAAAATTTAAGGCCAATGAAGGGAAAGTTCGGAGGTTTAGGTATTCGTATCGGAACATCAGTTGAAGTTACGTTCTTACAAAAGGCTGGAGTTGATTTGTGAAAGAGAAGGGTCTGAAAACTGGGTACGTCGTTAGTTTTCAAAGATCAACGGGGCAAAACAAACAGCTTTACATCAATTGGAAGCCAAGGATTAATAACGTTAATCCTGTTCCAGAAATCATGACGGGTTTAGCTCAAGAAGTATTAAGTGTTAATATCCCAGTAGTACAAGCTGGTCAACAACTGGTTAGGTTATTTGGGGTTAACATTTAAACTGCATGTTTTTGTTATTGATAGCTGCAATAGTAGTAAAAGGAGGAGTGGAAATGATCAAGTTGAGATAAGTCATTGTCATCTTTTGCAGAGTATCATTGTAAGAAACAGTGTGTTGTAGGAGCTTTATAGCATTTTTCAACATTATTTCTGTTTCGGTGGAGTTTTTAGTAGTCGTGGAATCGATGGGTTTTAGTGGTGTTAATTTGAATGATTGAGAGAAATTTAGAAGTTACGGTTTGATACTGAAAAATATATGGTTGTGAATAGTGATCCAGTTTTGAAAATGGTTGCATAACACGTTATGTATCTACAAAAGTTGTTGCAGAACTTGTTATGCAGTCCCGAAAATAGTTGCATAACACGTTATGCAGCTACATTTTTTCTTAGTATTGAAACCAAAAAAACACAAGGTTGCATAACTTGTCATGCACCTACAATAATATCTATATAACATGTTGTGCAGTCGTGAAAATGGATGCATAACCTGTTATGCATCCGAAAATATGACTGCATGATGCATCGAGAAAATTGTTGCACAATCTTTTATGCATCGAGAAAATAGATGCATAACCTGATATGCATCCATAAATATGGATGCATACTGCATTATGCATCAATTTCTTTATGTACGCACTAAAATCAACCAAAACAATGATTACATAGCTTGTTATAGATGGATAACTTTGTTATGCAGATGTATAATTTGTTATGCAGTCGAGAAAATGGTTGCATAATTCGTTATGCGTCTGCGGAATGTGTTATGCATCTTTTTTGGTGGCTGCATAATAGTTATGTATCAGCTTTTCGAAAAATTTTCCTAAAATGATGATCACCTCCGATTTTTTTGTGAAAAACAAAAATTTGATATTCTTGTTTGTACTCGTTGCGTAGCTTTCTTAAAAAGATTTCCAACGATATAAAATTTGTAAAATTTCAAGACGCGCATCCAAGTTGCGTTGCCAATTATACCCCTGATGCATAACCCGTCATGCAGAAATTTTAAATAATTTCATATAATTATGATCACGGAACTAAAAATTAATCGTGGCCCCGACAATAAAAATATTATTATTTTGGACCTGCGCCTAAATTTCCCTCCTGGTACCTCCCCCGCGAGTCTGCGACTTTAGGTTGTTGTATGAGCTAATTATGGAGAAATATATAGCGGTGCAATTTGATCTACTATTAATAGTGGGAACCATAATTCTCACTCCTGGACATGGGTTAGAGGTTAAAAGCTACGAAACTTGTTCTTATGTCATCGGAAACCCGATAGAGTCGAACAGGCACTAATCATTTGTTTCGTGAATTGTTCAAACTAAAAGACCATAAAAACCAACAGCTCTGCACTTCCATCTGTTTATGGTTATTCTTGGAGAGAAGTAAAGGATACTAATGGGATGGCCTGCTGGCCATGTGTATGCCTAAGCTAATTGGCCCCCATAACACAGGAGTCTTACTGGGTGTCAGTGGGACAAGCTCTTTGACCTCAAATATGAACCAAAGAAAATAAAATTATTCAGCCACTATACCATGTGGTCCGTCCTCACTCACTGACTATTTCCTGTTCACGACAAGAGCAAACCCCACCCACTTGCACAATTTTCATTCCTTTCTTAATTTTCATTATTTCCTTACATAATCAGTTTGCAACTGTTCATGTGATATTCAAATTTTCAAAAGAACAACTTTTTTCCTACTGGGAAATTTTCTATCCTCCACTCGAAAATGATTAGTATACCGTGGGAGAATCCCGCGAGAATCACCGAGTGAGACAGTGGTGGGCCCACTGCAGCCTTTACTCTTTTGGTGCTCGCAGCATTCCCATTCTCATCCTACGACGGTATAGTGGAAATTGAATTATTATCTCTCTTTCTGATGGGTCTTCATAAATAACCCTAACAGATTTTAGAAATGTCGGTGATGGCATAATTGATTTTTTTTTAAAAAACTTAATTATTATAATTCCTTATTTAGTCTATCCCATCTCTCGATTCTTCTTCAGAGAACAAAATCTGGTTCTTCTTAGCATCGCTCCACCACCATCTTGTATAAGAATATATTTGTAAGGAGTTAAAAATAGGGACATATAATTAATAATATAATTAATATACCCCATTTTTTTGTGTCAACCTAGCACTACTCTCCTCCACTTTACTTCCTTTTAGTTTTCCCCACTGACCCCTAAATCATAACTAGTAAACTACAAAAGAATTTCCATGTTCCCATGTGTTAAAAAGTGATATAAAAAAGAGAGAGCGAAATACATTCCCCCATTGGCAAATGCCAAGTAGAGGAATAGAGAAAAATAACATATGAAGCCGACAAAATTCGTAAAAGGATGTAGCGAAGAAAGATGTACTTTTATTCTTAGCCAACAACACTCATCACTTGCCGACAAGTTTACTTCAACATTTTCAACAACCTATTACCCCAATTTTTCTTCGTTTCCCATCTTATTGTCTCTTGGCTCTCTTCAAGTAACTAGTTTAAGAAAAATTACAAAATAACATCTACAGTTCTACACCACCACCCCACCAGGCCACCACCTCCACCAATCAATAAACCCTCGAGATCTCAATATCTTCACCCGCTAGTTTGGTGTATGATTAATTCCTAACCCTATAAGAATTTCAGCTTCTCACGTAGGTTTAAACTAGTACATCTTCAAAATTTCATTCATGGGTGATAATATTAATGATTTGGGTTCATTCATGAGTGATAATATTAATGACCCGAGTTAAAAGATCATAAGCACCACATTCTTTACCTTTATGGAGATTAAAAAAAAAAGTGCATCTTCCGGAACTTACTTTCTTGTGTATCTGAAGGTTTAGTACATAGCTGATCTATGTTGGTTTTGTGTATCAAAAAATACACAATCTAACTAAAAGAACTAAAATGTCTATTGAAATCCTACTTAACATTTTCCCCTCACTTTGCTATCAGATTCTGACATCATCAACATACAAATGAAGCTTGTATAGAACTGAAATCGCAATTTCATAAACAGAGAATGACAAGTATGAATAGTTAGTGACACAAGAAAAGGATAATTTAGAAATTTGAACATACTCAAAAATTCAACGTTTCACAAACTACAATGACCACAAGGTCCATAACACCCTTACTTTGTACATTTCATTTCAAAACAACACTACCTGAAGCAAAAACCCGTTTCAGTAATTCCCAACAAAATTAGTTGAATAATATTTGTATACGTACTCATTAAAGAAAAAAGATGTAGAGAATAAAAAGACAACTAATTAAAGAAAAACGATTAAGAAGAACCCATCAGAGAGTCTACTTAATTAAACTCTATATTCTAGCTACCGATCCAAATATCCTGATCTGATTATTGGCTCACCTAATTTTTCTTCCTCTTCTGATATCAGTAAATCAGGATGCAGGTGAGTATGGACGTCCCGGCCGGTTGTATATAAGTATGTGATTTCATTCGTCGTCGTCAGAACCAAATAAAGAGAAACGATTGTACAAAAGAAAGAGTACAAGACCAAGAAAAAGAGCAACACCAACCGGAGATCCACTAAGACGATGAATAGAATCAGGTTCACCAACAGCTATAGATGACACAAACGAACCACGATCCGATGAAGATAGAAACTGAATAATCAAAAGAAGAACAATCGGAATAAGAAGTAAACCAATTGGACTTAACATATCTGATATTGCTTCAGTAATTGCTTCTCCATCTCCTAATATCATCGGTAATATAATCACTAACCCTACGACTACCATTAGTAGTATTCCATGTGGTGCTCCTCCACCTCCACCTCCTCTTCTTTGATCTTCTAACATCATGTTGTTAATTTCTTGTTTACTTTCTTTCTTTCTCTAGATTTGCAGAGGGTTTAACTTGCTGTTTTGCTCTTTCTCTCTTTTTTATTAACTTTCGACTCTGTGAGTTGAGTTGATGATGATGAGAGCAAGTAAAGAACGCGTCTAAACGAGAGTGAGAGGAAGGATAAAGAAATGTAAGGTGGGCTTTAATAATGTTTTCTTTCTTGGTTTTGGTTCTAGAGGGTGATGTCGACTCGTTTGATGCATTTTTCACTTCTTTTTAAACAGTAAAACATGGGAAAATGGCCAGTGACGAGTGAGGACGTACGGACCACATGGTAGTAACTGAGTAATTTTTTTTTCTTTTGGTAGAGATTTGAAATCGGAAAGCCTGTCTCGCTGACACCGAGTAAGATAGTTGTGTAATGTGGACCTCATGTTTGGAGGGAAATAAAGTAAAGACTCCTGTTATACGGGGACCAATTAATTGATATCCTTCACTTATTTTTGGCCCTGAAGCAAAATAAAAACCAAATTCTCTAGGCATCATCAACTGTTAAACTGAGTTCCGGGGAATTTCGCTGATGCACCTAATGAAATTCTGAACAGTAACAAGTGCACTGTGAAGACATGTTGGAAGCTTGCGGCCATGTTGGTGTTGACATTGAAGCTGAAACTCGTCTTCTAGACCATCATATTAGGAGCAATTTTTGTACTGAAAACTCTGAATCCATAGAGAAAAGTAGTAGGGTTAGAGGGAAGAAGTATGGATATTTATCCAGCCCAGGCCCATTTATTCCTCTTGTCAGGATCTCCTTGAACCGACTGACTGGTTAAGTTGCTAAGAAGTAAGAATCATATAGATATCAATGGACAGACCTTCCTACAGCCAGGATAGCAGGAGCTGGTCCAGATTTGGGAAAATATGTGGCACAATTTGAATGATGGAGATAGAGGAGGCAATTAATAGCAAGGATGTGCGATTGCATCCCCTGCTAAATCGGATTTCAAGCCTAACCTTTATGAGATTTTGGAATCTTAAGCCTATTTTTGCTATTTTGTACCCTTAGAAATATTTTGCTTCCCCTTAGAAATATTTTAGTTGTCCCAGCCTAAGAGTTGTCCCAAATATTGATTAATTTTTTCAATAGTCCGGATTGATTGTCCCAAATATGGCTCATATTAGTTTTCCCAGCCTAACAACATGTTTGTTTTTCCTCTATATAGATAGAGGGTTCTACATAGAGGTTTACCTCTATATCTATATAAATATCACTATATAATGTCTTTTAAAATCATGTTTGTTTCACCACTATCTAACAATTCTATATTGTGTAGCCAATTTTATATATTTCTCATTTTACCCTTATAAAATTCAAAAAATCCATCAAGATCCATTACAACCAAAAATGTTCAAAAATTGCAAAAAAAAATGTATTAGAAAATACAACCAAAGATGTTCACCTTTTCTGAAACGGGACGAAAATATCATTTTTTCTGAAACGGGGCGAAAATATCATTTTTTTTTAACGGGACAAAATATCACTTTTTCTGAAACGGGGCAACAATATCACTTTTTTTGAAACAGCGCAAAAATATAACTTTTTCTAAAACAGGCGAAAATATCACTTTTTCTGAAACGGGCCGAAAGTATCACTTTTTCTGAAACGGGGCGAAAGTATCACTTTTTCTGAAACGGGACAAAATTATCACTTTTTCTGAAACGGGACAAAATTATCACTTTTTCTGAAACGGGGAGAAAGTATCACTTTTTCTGAAACGTGGCAAAAATATCACTTTTTCTAAAACATGGCAAAAGTATCACTTTTTCTAAAACATGGCAAAAGTATCACTTTTTATGAAACGGAGAAAAGTATCACTTTTTCTGAAACGGGGCGAAAGTATCACTTTTTCTGAAACGTGGCAAAAATATCACTTTTTCTGAAACAGAGCAAGAATATCATTTTTTTTCTAAAACAGGGCAAAAGTATCACTTTTTCTGAAACGGGGCTAAACGGAGTAAAATATCACTTATCTGAAACAACACGAAAGTATCATTTTTATGAAACGGGTAAAAATATCACTTTTTTTAAAACAGAGACAAATTTAGATTTTGAATAAGGAATTATTTTTTGGACATTATAAATTTGTTCTCGGGTATGTTAGTCATTTGAACGGTTAATAGAGTTAGAGGTTCAAAGATAGCACCCAATTGGTGTTATTTTATTTCCTCTATATAGATAGAGATTTACCTCTATCTATGTAGAGATAGTGAAAAAACAAACACCAATATAACCCACCACTACATAGAGGCTAATAGAGGTTAGCCTCTACATGGAGTAAAAACAAACATGATGTAAGAGTTTTCGGATAATCATCCCTCAAAACTGGCAATGAACGTTTATTTGTTTGCCTCCTCAAATGCCCATCCTGTCAGTGATCAAGAACCTACTGCGACTCATGCTCAACATTGTACACAGGATCAATTTCTCCCTGCGCCAATGACCTTAATCCGTGGTTAGTTATAATTATCAAATGAGATCTAGAAATTATTAAGGAACCTACTTCAAACTTATTATCCAATAAATCATACTGAAGATTGATAAAGAAAAACAAAACAAAAACACAAGCTAGTTCCGGCAAGAGTATTTGTAAACCACCGAATAACTTCATAAATAGCGTCTTCATTATATTAGTAGTATACGTAATTTCAAGCCATATGCTCCTCACACGATGTTAGCTCCCTCTTGCTGTTCAACAGTGTTATCATCTCATATATCATCAGCTAAATATCTCTTTTTGATTTTTCTCCAATTGCCTCCAACGACGCAAAAGTATTTACGTGAGGGATTGCTTTCACACCGGCAAAGTACCCTATTGACACTTCTTCATCATCCGAAATCATTTTCAAAGTTTTAGTTTTCGAGGGGTAACAATAAAGTGTAGACTCATCGTATATAAGTACCACTTCTTCATTCTCGGTAAGTAAAATCGGCTTAAACCATTTCCATTCACGATCAACTTCCGCGCCTTCAAAACCTATATCAAAATCCAAACACCAAATCTCTTGCGGGTTGCTATTTTCACTTTCTTTTTTTCTTCAAGGACCAAATCTCCAACCGTAATTTATCCAAGAAAAAACACAAACGCCGTCCCAATGCTACAAGTCGAAGGCCACAACATTATTCTTTCCAGTCCAGTAGATAGCTCCATTTGCAAATATACCAGGGCCATTACGTTCCATCAACTGGAAACGAATTTTACCTTTGCGTCTCCACCCACAGCCACTACCAAGTGTGTATACTTCGACATGACCTCTGGTGCGAGGATAGTTGATTCTAACAATCTTGTACTCATCGGTAGAACTAGCGTACCCAAATCCACATGCTACGCAACTAAACAGACCGATCCCTTCTTTTTCTTTATAGTAAAATGGATACGTCAACATATTGTGCGATGGTTTCACCAATAGTTCAGGAAGATAAACATATTCTCCGGTGATAGGGTTAAAAATGTAGATGGGATCTGCAACTAGATGGTGGCGTATAAATACAAAAATCAAACCATTGCATGAGCCAACTAAGTGATCAAAAAGATCATTGCCCATATGAATATGATTGATCTTTTTCAGATTTTCCTTGTAAGAGTATTTCTCATTGATGCTAATCTTGTCAGTAATTTGTCCTCCCTGGTAAAGCAATGTTAAGCCTCCCAGACCTCCACTTCGGCAAACAAAAAACAGACTTGGCTCCACCTTACTGGTGGTTATATTATTATCACCACCGTACAACTGCTTAAGTTGGTGACTGAAGTGCATATTAGTGAAGTAAGTTTAAAGTATTTGTGAAACTACTCCCAAATGAAGAACACAAAGCACAATCTTTCTTCTTTGTTTCTTGGCCAACCAATACAAAAGACCTCCTATATAAAAGAGTGTGATCCTAAAAGATAAATGATAATCCAAGCAAATATCCTAAGCTAGGTAACAGTATATGCCCCATATCTCCTAAGATGGGCAAGATATTATACAGGATACAATGCTAAATATATTACAAGATACAATGCCAAATATACCGAGAATATATTTGGCTAATACCCCCCCTCAAGTTGGAGCATGAAGAGTCGAAATGCCCAACTTGAGAAGAAGAGATTGGAATTGTTTACGACCCAAAGCTTTAGTGAGAATGTCAGCTAGCTGAGAAGCAGTATGAACATAAGATGGAGCTATAGTACCACGAAGAAGTTCATCACGCACGAAATGGCAATCAATCTCGATATGCTTGGTTCTTTCGTGAAAAACAGGGTTGTTAGCAATGTGCAAAGCAGCCTGACTATCACAATGAAGAGGAACCGGTGTAGGGTGCTTTATACCAAGGCTCCGGAGTAAACCTTTTAACCATATAATTTCACAAGTGGTAGAAGCCATAGCACGGTATTCGGCTTCAGCAGAAGATCGAGATATCGTTGTTTGCTTCTTTGTTTTCCAAGAAATAGGAGATCCTCCCAGTAAAACAAAATGTGCAGTAAGGGACCGACGACTGAGAGGACAACTAGCCCAGTCTGCATCACAATAAGCATGAAGAACAAGAGTAGAATCAGATCGAAGGAGAATACCTTGTCCAGGACTACTCTTTAAGTAGCGAACAACACGCAAAGCAGCATCCCATTGCGAGTGAGTAGGACGTTGCATAAAAAGAGATAAAATATGAACGGAGTAAGAGAGCTCAGGTCGTGTGATAGTAAGATAAATCAACCTTCCCACCAGACGCCTATAACGAGCGGGGTCATCCAAAAGCTTGTCTGACGCAAGAGCCAATTTGTGATTTTCCTCCATCGGAATGCTAGAAGGTTTAGAACCAAGAAGACCTGTCTCAGTTAGAATGTCAAGAGCATACTTACGTTGACATAGAAAAATCCCTTGCGAACTCCGAGCTACCTCAATACCAAGAAAATATTTCAATTTTCCCAAATCCTTCATATGAAAACACTTACAAAGATAAGTCTGAAACTTACGAATAGCAGAGCTATTATTTCCAGCAATAACCAGATCATCCACATACACAAGAATGTGCAGAATAACACCGTGTTTCCGATATACAAATAAAGAATGATCAGAAGCACTGGTAGAAAAGCCATATGAACGCAAAGCGGTTGCCAACTTTGCGTACCAGCATCGTGGAGCTTGTCGTAAACCATACAGGGATTTACGCAATTTGCACACTTTGCCAGACAAACCATTACTAAATCCAGGAGGTGGTCGCATATATACTTCCTCATTCAAATCACCGTGAAGGAAAGCATTATGAACATCCATTTGTACCAATTCCCAATTATTAATAGCAGCGACAGCCAAGAAAGTGCGGACAATGACCATTTTGACAGTAGGAGCAAAAGTCTCTGTGTAATCAATCCCTTCCTTTTGATGATTGCCAAGGACTACCAACCTGGCTTTATAACGCTCAACTGAACCGTCAGATCGACGTTTGATACGGAAGACCCACATACACCCAATGGCAGTCTTTCCTGGGGGTAGAATTTCAACTGTCCAAGTTTGATTGGCAAACAAGGCCTCAATCTCACGTTTCATTGCCTCATGCCATCGAGGATCAGCCATTGCTTCCTTAAAAGAAGTAGGCTCCTTATCACTTGAAATAGCTGCAAGAAAGTGACGATGGGCAGTAGAAAAAGCATTACAATTCACAAAGTGAGTTATAGGGTAGGGAGTACCTGAGGATTGGATAGGTACAGGAGAAGAGTCGTGGGAAACCAGATTTGTGTTAACGTTCTTCCACTGAACAAATTCTCGATGCCTTACATTATCTGTACGTGTACGTTTACCACGACCAAGCTCATCGGCAGATAATGAACTTGCAGGCATATCATCGTGCACTGAAGATGGTACAAACTCAATGTTTTGAGAAGATACGGCAGTGTCTAACGCAGAAACTGGACTAATATCTGCTGCTGAGTCACGCAGATCTGCTGAGGAAGTAGTGTCCAGACTGGACGACTGATTTGCTGAAGAACTACCAACTTCATCTTCAGAAGTTGATTGCGTCGAGTGCTGTAGTGGAGGAGTAATTGTCGTAACATTGTCAGAGATATGCAGACTGGACGACTGATTTGCTGAAGAACTACCAACTTCATCTTCAGAAGTTGATTGCGTCGAGTGCTGTAGTGGAGGAGTAATTGTCGTAACGTTGTCAGAGATATCCGGCTGTAGAGGTGGAACAAACACAGCATCTTGGAAGTCATCAATGTGTGGGAAAGAACACACATCACTCGAATCATCGGAATACAAAGACTGAAGTTGTGACAGTTCTTGGGGATTGGCCAAAGGGAAGTTGTCTTCCAAAAATTGAACATCCCGTGACTCAAAATAACTTCCTGTAGAGAGATCAAAAAGATGCCAACCTTTCTTCCCAAAAGGATATCCAAGAAAAATACACCGTCGACTGCGACTGTCAAATTTGTCAGAAGGATGAAGATTCTTCGCATAACATAAGCATCCAAACACTCTAATGAAATCAAGATTGGGAGCAGTTCCATACAGAAACTCATAAGGTGTTTTGAAGTTGAGTACACGAGAAGGAGTTCTGTTAATCAAATACGCAGCGGTTAAAACACATTCTCCCCAAAAATCAATAGGCAAAGACGCCTGAAAACGAAGAGCACGAGCAACATTGAGAATATGACGATGTTTTCGTTCCACCCTAGCGTTTTGCTGAGGTGTTTTGATAATGGAAGTTTGATGAATAATACCGTTCATACGAAAAATGTTCTGTAAGACCCTTAAACTCGGTCCCATTGTCACTTCGCATGATTTTCACCTTTTTGGAAAATTGTCGTTCAATCAACGCAAAAAAATTTCTCATTAAATTAGGCACCTCATCTTTAGTTTTCATTAAGAAAACCCAAACACAACGAGAATAATCGTCCACAATAGTCAAAAAATATCTTGAGTTGCAAGCCCGATTAGCGCGATAAGGACCCCAAACATCACAATGGATTAACGCAAAAAAATCGGTTGCTTTATTATCACTTAATGGAAAAACATTACGAGTCTGCTTGGCTCGATAACATATATCGCAAGCATGAAAATCTAACTGACCAGTAGTACCACAGACTTGAGGCAAAAACTTCAGTGCTTGCATGGAAGGATGTCCAAGGCGTTTGTGCCATAAAGATGTAGAAGAAGCCCCAGATACAGCATTAACACGAGTTGGTTCCCACGACATTAGGCAATAAAGCCCCTCCATAAGTTTACCCGTACCAATCTTCATCCCCAAGGTATGGTCCTGTATAACACACTCAGAGTTAGTGAATTGAAAACGAATGATATTCTTAACATGTCGAGAAGTTAAGAATTGAGAAACGGAGATGAGATTGCAGGTGAATGTTGGCACAAAAAATACATCAAATAAAACAAGAGATGGATTCAACTTGACAATGCCCATTTTGGTCGCCTTAATGCTTGCACCATTAGGTAAACCTATTTGAATAGGTTGAACTGTACGAAGAGAAAAAAAAAGAGATTCATCACAACACACATGATTTGAAGCACCAGTGTCGATAATCTATACATGAACACCCTTACCATTGAGACGAACATGATTCATAGATGCTGAAACGTCACTAATAGTAACATTAATTTTGACAGATTCAGAAGAATGTTCAACTGAAGATTGTTGAACAAATGACTCACCCATAGATCGAAAAAATAAAAAATGACTCACGATACCATAAAGTATTTGTGAAACTACTCCCAAATGAAGAACACAAAGCACAATCTTTCTTCTTTGTTTCTTGGCCAACCAATACAAAAGACCTCCTATATAAAAGAGTGTGATCCTAAAAGATAAATGATAATCCAAGCAAATATCCTAAGCTAGGTAACAGTATATGCCCCATATCTCCTAAGATGGGCAAGATATTATACATGATACAATGCTAAATATATTACAAGATACAATGCCAAATATACCGAGAATATATTTGGCTAATAAAGTTCCACCATGATGGATAAGAGTTCTCCAGCTTTTACATACTAATTTGCATTCTAAAACAGACTCTGCCGGAACTCGAGTGAAGATATTTAATAAGGTATCTGAGGGGAAAGACTCCAGAGATCCTACCAATATATAACATTATATTAAAAAAAAATTAATGAAAGATTTTAAATCGTGAATCATAACAATACTTTGTTTTTCATGCTTTTGATACGTTTTCTAATAATCTTTTTCAACAGATTTAATAATTTTAAGAACTGATTAACAAGACAGAAAAATTAATGAAATTCATAATGACAGAATCACGAAATTGAAACATACCTGATGATGCCTTCGTTTTTACATATCTATCATCAAGCCACATACTTTTTTTCCTTGTTCGACAAGTAACTAAAGAGAGTTTGGGAAGGTTTAGGAGGATCTCGTGAATGGCCTTAAAATTTGGAGTTCTAACTCCTAATAATAATTAGGGTTTAATCCTAAACAGCGCTGCTCGTGCAACTTCAGTGAAATAAACTGCTTGACCCTGGTCTGTTTCCGGTTACACGTACTTGCCATCCAATGGGCTCACGGCTCAGGCCGTCCACAATGCATGCTATAAAAGTCATCGGATTTGGCTTTTATATGTAGCACAATGGAGGAGAAGCATATTTGGCAAATGCCAACTAAATTTTGTAGATAAAAGCTTAGCTAACCAATGCGGATACATGTTTAAGAATTGGGAATATTGGTGAAAGAAGTAAAATAAACTGAAGTTCTGGGAAGATGTGTATAGTTCGAGTTTTAATATTTGAGCAATCTGTATTGGAACAACGTGATAACTCAAGGAAAGTTATGTATAAGTTCTGGAACTATGTTTCTAGAACTCTGCTATACATAGAAGTCCTTGTAATTTAGGAAACTCATTATACTTGTGTTGCACGTAACTTTACAAGTCGTACATATATAAATACATAACACTCTTGTACATTGTAATAATTCAATTAAAGAATCAATAATTCGATCAAACCTTTGTCTATCTTCTCTTCTAACTCTAATATGTCGTTTAAGCAAAACCTATATCTTAACTTGGTATCATCCTGGTTTTTGATCTTCATGTCTTCTGCAGCCTCTTCTGTTTCTACAATTTCAACTGTTCTTCAATCTTCTCAATCTATGATGGCTTCCTCTGTTTTTCACAACCTCATCACATCATTACTGTCAAACTTGATGAAACCAATTATTCTCTTTGGCGTGCTCAATTTTTACCCTATCTTCAGGGATATGAACTTGATAGCTATGTTAATGGAGACAAACCTTGTCCACCTGCAATTCTTGAGAACTCTCAAAACCCTAACCCTGAATATGCTCATTGGCTCAAACAAGATCGCATTCTTTTAGGATGGATCTTCTCTTCTCTAACCCCTGCCGTACTACGAAAAGTTCATCGTCTTACCATATCTCGTGAAGTTTGGTCCTCCCTGGAATCTTTGTTTGCTTCTAAATATGATGCACACATTCATCATCTTCAATGTGAGCTCCGTGCACTGAAGAAAGGTCTTTCTATGAGAGCCTATATTGATCGAGCTCCTGACCTTGTTGACAGCCTTGCTACCGCTGATACTACTGTGACTAACACCGAATTACGTCACTGTATTCTAGCCGGTTTGGAATCCTCTTATGATGCTATCGTCACTTCTATCACCACCTCCATGGGAACTATGAAACTTTAAGATTTCATCACATATCTTCTCACTATTGAACTACGTGTTGAACAACAAACAAAGATGTTGAATTCTACACCTGTTGCTGTTGCTTCTCGAAATTATTCCTCTCAGAATACTGGTCTTCTACCACGACCTAATACTGGTGCTTCTAATGCTGGTGCTCATCAGAGTACTATCTGTCAGTTATTTGACAAACCTGGACATCTCTCTCCTATGTGCTGGAAGCGTTTTGATCGTAATTTCAAGCCACAGCCTCCTCGACGTAATCATCCACAATCACCTGCTCCTCGTGCTTATGCTGCTGAAACACAAGGATCCTCCTCTTTTGCTCCGTGGGTACCTGACAGTGGGGCTACCGATCATATCTCGAATGATATAGCTAGATTGCACCCTTATTCAGAATATACAGGTCCGGATGAAATAAAGATGAGTAACGAATCTTCCATTTCAATTACTCATGTTGGTTCTTCAATACTGGGTACACCTGGACGTAAGTTATATCTCAACAATACTTTATTTTCTCCTCAAATCTCCCATAATTTATTATCAGTCTCTCGGCTTACTACTGATAATGATGTATTGTTTGAGTTTCACCCTGACTTTTGTATTGTGAAGGATCGATGCATGGGGAAGGTTCTTCTGCGCGGAAATAGGGTTGGTGGTCTCTATGTTCTTGTTGGTTCAAACACTTCTACGACAAGTCTTGTTGGTGAACGTGCTAGCTTACAAAACTGGCATTTTAGATTAGGACATCCTATGATGCGAACTGTGTGTCATGTTATTTCTAAATTTTCTCTTCCCATTTCTAGTAGAAAACTAAGTTTTTGTTCTTCTTGTCATGAACATCGAAGTCATAGGTTACCTTTCTCTTCTAGTAATACTATTTATTTTAATACTCTTGATTTGATTGTCTCGGATATTTGGGGTCCTTCTCATATTGTCTCTAATGATGGTTATCGATATTACATTATCTTTATTGATGCTTATTCCCGTTTTACATGGATGTTTCCTCTTACTCATAAATCTAATGTTTACTCTCTATTTCTTGTTTTTCAAAAACATGTTGAGAACCTCTTTAATCGAAAGATAAAGATTTTTCAATCTTATAATGCTCTTGAATATCGTAAGCTTACACTCTATCTTCAACAAAATGGGATTTTTCATCGATTCTCTTGTCCACACACCTCTGAGCAAAATGGATTAGTTGAACGTAGGCATCGTCATATTCGTGAAACTGGCCAAACATTATTGTCTACGGATTCTATACCAACTTCTTATTGGTATGATGCGTTCTTTACTGCTTGTTATCTAATGAATATGGTACCTTCATCTGTTCTTGATAAAGCGTCTAAGTGTGAAGTTTTTTTTTTTGGTTCCCCTCCTGATTACTCTTCTTTTCCCCATCTTCGTCCTTATAGAGCTCATAAGATGGATCCATCTTCCTCTCCCTATGTGTTCATTGGTTATAGTCCACAACATAAAGGCTATAAGTGTCTTCATATCCCAACTGGTCGCGCATATGTTAGCATGCACGTAGTGTTTTATGAGACCACCTTTCCTTTCGCGGCACCGGTTGAACCATATCCAGCATCAACTTTCACTAGTCATGTGATATTTTCTCCTTTGCACGTTATATCTTCTATCCCAGTGACTGTTAATTCAAGTCCATTATTACCAACTAATACTCACGGAATAGAGGTACATGATGTGCTTTTACCATTACAACAAGAGTAACCATCTGAAGATAATATTTTTCAGTCTACTTCGGTGTCGCCCGCATCTACTTATGAAGATGTATTATCAGACTCATCCTCAGCATCTAATACTCAAGGAAATATTCAGTCTCAAGAAAATTCTACAGTGCCAACTAATACTAATTTTTAGTCTACGAATGCTCTAGTAATTCAGTCTCACCCTATGGTTACTCGAGCTAAAGATGGAATTTTTAGCTCTTATCAGTGATTATCTTCTCGAACCAACGTGTTATTCTCAAGCTCAAGCTGATCCTAACTGGCGTCAAGCATCCGGTGATGAATATAATGCTTTACTCAAAAATGGTACGTGGATATTGGTACCTTACCATCCTTCCATGAATCTGGTTGGATGTAAATGGGTGTATCGCATAAAACGCAAAGCTGATGGTACAATTGAGCGATTCAAAGCTCGACTTGTAGCTTAAGGAAATCATCAACATGAAGGTGTTTATTATGGTGAAACTTATAGTCCTGTGGTGAAACCTTGCACTATTCGTATCATTCTCTCTCTGGCATTGTCTCATAATTGGTTTATTCATCAATTAGATGTTCAAAACGCGTTTTTGCATGGTAATCTTGAAGAGGAAGTCTACATGAAACAACCTCTAGGCTACACGGATCCTAATTTCCCAACTTATGTCTGTAAACTTCAAAAATCACTTTACGGACTTAAGCAAGCACCACGTGCCTGGTATCACAGACTTTGTGCTTTTTTGCTTCAACTGGGGTTTACTGCTTCTAAATGTGATTCCTCACTGTTTATTCGACGGGATGTTACTGGCATTGTTTTTTTTTTTGGTCTACGTTGATGATATCATCCTCACTGGATCCAATACTGCAAGCCTGGATTCTATTCGTGCATCTCTACGCAAAGAATTTGCAATCAAGGATCTTGGTTCTTTATCTTTCTTTCTTGAAATTAAAGCGACTCGTAACTCTTCTGGTTTGTTTCTTACACAAAAACAGTACACTCATGATCTTCTAATTCGAGCAAAAATGGATGGGGTTAAGCCAATTCAAACTCCAATGAGCACTTCTGGAGATATCTCATCTGATCGCAGTACTTTATGAACAGACGCAACAGAATACAGAAGTATAGTAGGAGCATTACAATACCTGACATTCACTCGTCCTGACATAGCTTATGCTGTCAATAAAGCTTGTCAATTCATGCATGCACCAACAATATTTCATTGGGCATTGGTTAAACGAATATTAAGGTATCTTAAACATACTTCCACTTATGGAATTCTTCTCAAACCAGCTGATAATCTTCGGTTATCATTCACTGCCTAGGCGGATTCAGATTGGGCAGTTTCTTTAGAAGATCGGCGTTCTACCAGTGGATACTATATCTATTTAGGTGGTAATATTATTTCTTGGAGTGCTCGTAAATAGAATACAGTTTCTCGATCTAGCACTGAAGCTGAGTATCGCGGACTTGCAATTGCCACTGCTGAAATCATGTGGATTCAATCTCTTCTAAAATAGTTACAGATTTCTACACAATCTCCACCCATTTTTTGGTGTGATAATCTTGGAGCAACCTATCTTACTGTCAATCCAGTCTTTCATGCTCGAACAAAGCATATATAAATTGATCATCACTTTGTTCGTGATCAAGTTACTTTAAAACTTCTTGATGTGTGATTTGTTTCATCTAAAGATCAGATAGCAGATACATTTACCAATCCACTCTCAAAGGATCGTTGCAATTCACTGAGATTCAAGCTTATTGTTCAAGATAACCCGTTACGCTTGTGGGAGGGTATTGGAACGACGTAATAACTCAAGGAAAGTTACGTATAAGTTCTGGAACTATGTTTCTAGAACTCTGTTATACATAGAAGTCATTGTAACTTAGGAAACTTAGTATACTTGTGTTGCACGTAATTTTACAAGTCGTACATATATACATACATAGCACTCTTGTACATTGTAATAATTTAATTAAGGAATCAATAATTCGATCAAACCTTTGTCTATCTTCTCTTCGAACTCTAGTCTGTTATTTTAGAAAAACCTATATCTTAACTATCTGGCTTTACTATTACCTCTATTGTTTGTGTTTCCCATAGGCCATAGTCATACCAATGAAGCTTCCATCTCGTCTTGAAGTAACAATAAAATATTCATTCTCCTTTCGAGCATATGAAAATTGGAGAATCATTAACCCTGATTAAACAGAAGCTTTTCACGTACGTGCAACTTCAGTGATATGAACTACTTGACGGTACCCTGGTTTGTTTTGCGTTAGGCGTACATCCCATCTTGAGTTGAGTTGAGTTGATAATGATGACAGCAAGTAAAGGACGCGTCTAAATGAGAGTGCGAGGAGGGATAAAGAAATGTAAGGTGGGATTTAGTAATGTTTTCTTTTTTGGTTTTGGTTTTAAGAGTGATGTCGACTCGTTTGATGCATTTTCACTTCTTTTTAGAAATTAAAACATGGAAAATTGGCCAGTGATGAGTGAGGACGTACGGACCATATGGTAGTAACTCAGTAAATTTTTTTCTTTGGTAGAGATTTGAAATCGGAAAGCCTGTCTCGCTGACACCGAGTAAGATAGTTGTGTAATGTGGACCTCATGTTTGGAGGGAAATAAAGTAAAGACTCCTGTTATATGGGGACTGCTCTGCCAAAGTTGCATAACCACATGGCTTTTTCAAGGATGGACATGCAGCTATGAACAACTCCAGTGGGGTGTTTCGCTTCCTCAAGTAATGGGAAAGGAAGCATACAAATAATGCTACAGTGTTTCCTTCTACATAGTTTGTTCCTCCACGGTTTACGTTAAGAATAACATAAGCAATTATTAACATGTATTTTGGTGCAAGCCAGCATAGTTACAATGATAGCTACACTGACTCATTAACCCAATGTTAACAAAGTACCTGAAACCGGTCAGTTTTCCGTTCCAGTTCCATTTTTGTGGACAAAATATAGAAGCTTTAATAAAGCAACAGTCATGAAGCTAGGTGGTGACCATGACCCTTCGTAGGCCCTAACTTTAACCAGTTAATCATGTCACATTGAGATAAGAGTTAAATCAGTTAGGTTAGTCAATGACAGTCATTGCATTCTTTGTTCTGCAGTGGAGGAAACTCAAAATCATTTGTTTCTGCACTGTTCTAAAACTAGGAAACTTTGGAATTATTTTGTGGAGAGCTTTGGTGTTACCTGGGTTTTTCCAGAGACTGTGAAGACAAACATTTGGGAAGGGAAGAATAGCTAAAGGAATGCAATGGTGAAGAATTATGAGGAATACTTCCTTTTGCAATTTGGTGGAACATCTGGAAGGAGAGAAATTCTAGACTTTACAACAACAAGAAAAGAAAGCTAGAACATCTAATTGTCTCTGTTAAATGCACCTTGTATAATTGGTCTGTGCATACAAAACTTTTTAAGGGTTATGCTCTTAGTACTTTGTAATTGGAATGTTGTTATACACAGCTAATTCCTTCCTTTCTTGAGCCTCTTTCATCACTTCGATGAGTGAAGCTTCTTTTAATACAATTTGCCCTTTGCCCTTCAAAAAAGAAAAAGAAAAAAAAAGGTTGTTTGATTCTGTATGCTAATTTTGTTTCTTTCTAAATAGAAAACGTCGAAACCTAGGACTTAGGACTTCACTATCATCAATTTCAGTAACATGCTTTTGTTTGTGTATGAAGATGTGGAAAATACACCATTACGAAGGCAGAATCAATAGAATGGCAACACACAGTACATACCCTGCAAGTTCAACACCATGTGAAGCTGGACTTTATACAGTCTAGTCTATGATCTCGAGTAGAGCTGGCAAACGGGCGGGACGGGTCTGGCTTGTGACCAACCTGCGGGTTACAGGTTAATACAAGCCTGAGCTCGCGGGTTGAAATTCTTCACGGGTGGTCATTTATCCCACCCGTGCCCGTCCCGGGTAAAACTCGCGGGTTCACGGGTGCTCACGGGTTAACTAGAAATAAAGAGAACCATAAATTCTCAAAATCGAGAAACGGGTGCTCCTTCTTCTTCTTCTTCTTCTTCTCTGCGAGTTTGAGAGAAATCTAGGTTCTGAGGTTGACCATTGTAGGGGTTATGTTAAGGATTGACGGTTGGTGGTGGTGTTGATGTTTATCGAGTTCGGGAAGGAAGAAGCTGATGATGTTACTCAGTTAATTAGGGTTTTTAGATTGGAGTTGGGAACTGAATGAAATTGATAGTAATCGAGTGATGATAGATGAAGAACAAAGGGGTTCTCATTTAATTGATGTTTTGGTGTTAGTAGGATTACGAATTTGAAGACTAGGGTTTCTGCTATTTTTGAATTAATCACAGATCGGGAGGAAGGGTTGTTTTAGATGGTGCAGTTGCTTATTATGGATGCATATTGAGTAGGTTGAATGAATTAGGTTAGAATTGCTGATGAAGTCAAGTTTCAAGTGAAGAAATTTATGGTGGTGATCGATTTCAAGATTTGATATGATAATTCTAGGGTTCAATGGAGATGAATTAGGGAAATAGCAATTCAGAGGACGCTAATGCTTGGGTAAGCCTCTAAGTTGATTTAATTTTAGTTTCTGAATCGAGTTGTTTCAATTATCGAGTTTTGTTGGTACTAATGGAACTAAGGCTTGAGTTTGGGATGGAGTGGAGCTGCATGTATTTGTAGTTAGATTTATGTTGATGTTCAGTGATGGGTTCATGTGTATGTGAAATTGAAAGATGGGTCTGAGGTAATTTTATCTGTTACGATTGTTTCTGAGATATGAAATTCAGAGAAGAAGAAGCCATAGGAATTGTGGGTTTCAATCAAGAGTTCAGGGAAGAATCAAGATGGGTTCATAGTCATTGTCAAGGAATTGGAGGAGTTGTCGATGCTGTGAAGATGAAATGGGTTTAATCGGTTGAAGAAGGAGATTCGATTGGTGGTGCTGTTGATACTGCAGCTCAGTTCAAGAACGAGATTTCAGAGAATCAAATTAGTGGTGTTGATATGAGGAACTCAGTGGGAAGAAGAACAATGGATGGGGGAGGTAGTGATTGATTGTTGCTGTCGAAGAAGAGGCTGGAGCCTGGATCTGTTGCTCTTTCTGCAGTAGCGTGTTAACCATGCTATACTTCTTCATTGCAGAGCGGCCTTCTTCCATCTGAAAATGTAAATAAGCACGATTCATCCTTTCACGGTTCTACAAACACAACTTCTGTGCATCCTTCAATTGATGGTACACTTACAACCGGTGGACACTTTCAGACTGTGGTTACTCAAGCAAACTCAAATTTTGGGAAAGAAGGCTTTGAGCCAATGGTAGAGGGTGCAGATGGTTTGCTGGCACAAGACAGTTTCGGAAGGTGGATGAACTACGTGATGACCGAATCCCCAGGTTCATTAGACAATCCATCGGGTGGATCCTCGATTTCAAATGGTTATGGATCGAATATAAATGGGGAAGTGGATCATCATCACTCCTCTATGCATAAACAAGTTTTCACCATTACTGAAATTTCACCTACATGAGCTTTTTCATCTGAAGAAACAAAGGTGCTTTTCCTCATTCCATTCAGTATTTTGGTTTCGCCACTCCCTGGTAGTATATGGAAATCTCATTAGTCATCTTACTTACATTGTCTTTTTTAATGACTATGACTTTCACAGGTCATAGTGATCGGATATTTTAATGGAGGACCATCACATCTTGCCGATTCAGATTTACTTATGATATTAGGTGACGAATGTATTCCAGCTGAAATGATTCAACACGGGGTATATCGGTGCAAGGCTTTACCACATTCTCCTGGGTTGGTAAACCTACATTTGAGCATGGATGGTCAAACTCCTATTAGCCAAGTTATGAGTTTTGAGTATCGCTCTCCTTCAGTGGTAAATGAGGTGGCTTCACCTAACGATGAACCTAGCAGGGATGAATTCTAGATTCAGATTAGGCTTGCACATCTGCTCTTCTCATCAAGCAACAGCCTGAGCATCCTATCAAACAAGGCATCTCCAACTGTGTTAAAGGAAGCAAAAAAGTTTGCACACTCAACCTCATCCATTATCAAAGATTGGGACTATTTGATTAAGTCATCTATGAACAATGATATCTCATTTCAACATGCGCAAAAAAGTTTGTTTGAGATCACTTTGAAGAACAAATTACATGAGTGGCTTTTGGAAAGAGTAATTGAGGGGTCAAAGATCAGTGCTCGTGATCATCAAGGTCTTGGGATAATTCATTTGTGTGCAATTTTAGGTTATACTTGGGCTGTTCGACCGTTTTCACGTTCTGGCCTCTCCTTGGATTTCCGCGACTCTCGTGGATGGACGGCTTTGCATTAAGATTTTGAACACATTATTTTTGTGGTAGCTTTGATATATTGATCTCAAACCAAGGTATTACCTCACCCAGAATTTGGTTTTCATCTGTGGATCTTAATTTTCAGGGAAGAAATGGTTGCAGACGGGAATGAAATTACGGGTTTACGGACCAGCCGCGGGTTTCACAGTACGGGCCGGGTTAACCCGTTTCTTCACAAGCCACTAATGGATGGAGAGACTCGGCTTAGTTTTCTTAAATCTCAAGAAAAGTTGGATTTGCTGATAGCCCATGACGGACTATCAGTGAGTATCCAATCCACTGCCAATTGGCGATTATAGTTGCAACCCTATTGCAATATAGACAAAGTCTTAAAAACCGCGTTTTTATTGTGGGACTAATTATATTACACATAACTTGATCTTAAGAATATTTCAAACACGTACGATACGATGTCATTGGAGAATCCATATTCCGCCTAACGTGTTTTGTAAAGGCAATATTTGCTAGTTAATCTAATCTAATACCGGATTAATGTTGCATTCAGTTCCAATTCAGCTATTCGATATTTTGTGCATCAACTCCCAACTTCTTTCAGTTCCTTATCAAGCATACCTTTAACACCACCACCCTAAAACCCTGGACTTTTACAGTGAAGCAACTAGAAATCATGTCTGAGAACCCCTGGACTTTTGTGTCCGGGAAAAGGAAAGTGAAATCTAATGGAGGCGGAAGAGGGACGATTCTTCATGAGGCCGGGAACTCCATTCAATGTTCAGTTGGAGCAAAACTGTTTGAGCTGTGGGGTAACACAAACATTATCACCGTTAGGGAATCAAACAAAGGGAAGAAATAGATTAATTCCTTTTCAAGAGAGGGAGGGATTTGGCTAATGTTGGAAAACGATTAATAAAAAAATAATTTTTTAAAGTTTTAATAAAAAATTATAATTTATTGTTTTATTTTGTGAATGAAACTTTTTAGTCCCACATCGTGGAGTTTCCAATTTTTAGTAGTTTTAAGAAACTATATAAAGCTTTTAGTCCCACATCGGGGAGTTTTTCTTCTTAAGTTGTATTTGTCAATTATATAAAGAAATTCACTACTTTTGTAAAATCTATGGGAAAGGGGTTGCTCTATATTTTAGAGGGACCCCTAAGGGAAAATATTTTATAGCGGTTTTTTAAGCATTCGCGATTTTCCTTAACGGTTTTTTCGGAGTTGCCAAGCTCAAGTTGAGCATCTACTACATATGCTAGTAGTAGGTGTATTAGGGTGTTTTATCCTGGAGATATCCGTCCTGTGAGGGCTATAGCATCACTCTTGAGTGTAGCCGGTTGCTAATATCTTGAGGACAGCGTGTTGAACACGTGACTCACTCTATTTTCCAAAGTTTTGCCTTGTTGCTGTTGCGGAGATACGGGGAGCTTGTTCGTTTCGTCAAAGCAATCACTTCCATTATAAAGGAGCTAAGTATCAATAACTTTTGCTTATTTGATTTTTCTTTGTTTTTGATTATTGCACCCAACAATCTTAAGACATTAGTATTTGTAATAATCGAAAACGATTGATTGGTTTGTGAATCATGGATGTTAATTGTGGAGTGAAAAACAAAAACGAATTTCTGGTCATCTGTAGAGTTTCAATTTTATCTTTTAATATAGAAGAAATTTCGATGAACCCTTTTGACACAACGTAGTAGACATCCTGATAGTTACCTGCGTAAAATTTCAGAATTTTTGGAGTTGTAAAAGTATTTGTTTGATATTTTACAAAACAGAAAAACGTTTCTGAAAAATTCTGACGAGCAGAAAATTGTTGTTAACTAAATTAATTTTTGTGGGGGTAACCATGAGTTTTTTGAAATGCTGATTCAAACGAAGTTTGTATATATAGATGTTATCTTCAAAACTCATATTTTACTTTCTGATTTGGAATTGTGATTTGTTAATAAAGGTGTCATCTCCGAGGGACATGGCTAATAGCCGCATGTGGTTGGAAACAAATCTTCCAAAGATGGCAAAGGTGAGAACATCGAACGCAACTATAAGCATGGTCTTCATGATAAAGGTATATTTCGTAAACCTGAATCCAGAATTACTTTAGTTAAGGGTGAGTGTTATGTTTGTAAAATTCCTGGCCACGCGGCAGTAAATTGTAGACAACATAAAAACCTTAATAAGTAGAAAGTTAATGCTAATTTAGTTGAAACAAACTAGAACGAGTTTGGTGGCGTGATGTCGGAAGTTATTTTAATAACCAATGTGAGAGACCAGTAGGTGGACTCTGGAGCCACCAAGAATGTTTGTTGAAACAGAGACCTGTTCACCTCCTATCATAGGATAGGGGATGTCGAGAAACTCTTATTGAGTAACTCATATGCAATAGAGGTTGCATAAAAGGAAAAGGTCGAGCAGAAGCTCATATTTTTAATATTCTCACATTGAATGAAGTTTTCATGTTCCGAGCATATGCGAAAATCTTGTATCTTGTTCTGTTGTAGATGGAAAAATATTTAAGATCTTAATTGAATCTGGAAAACTTGTTGTAACTAGGCAGTGATTTTTTAAGCAAGAGTTATAGGACTTTGGGTCTATATAAGCTTAACGGAAAAACTGATGATGTGAACGTAATTGATTCTTGTGATATCTTTGTGTGATTGATTGTTTTACGTGGTAGACTTGGAACCGTAAACTTATAAGTCAATGCTTAACTGGCTAGCATAGGCTTCGTACCCAAATTTAATTTGGATTTTGAACACAAAAGTGAAATCTGTGAAGAATCAAAATATGCTATAAAATCTTTTAGCACAAATGTTCAGAGTAATTATAAGCCTCTAAAATTAATTCAGTTAGGCCTAGTTGACATGAGTTCAACCCAAAATCACTGTGGTAAAAAATGGTTATAACTTCCGTAGATGATTGTACGAGGTACTATCTTGTATACTTGCTTAGGATAAGGATGACGCCTTAGAAGCCTTAAGATGTATAAACTTGAAGTTGGAAACCAATTAGAAGCCTTGAACATAACAATCGTATCCTTAAGGAGATGATAATTTCCATGTTGGTTAGTTCAGGATTACCTGCGGCCTTGTGGGGGGAGGCAGTCCTCTTAACTAGTATATCCTGAATAAAGTACCCTTTTAAGAATCAGATGAAACTCCATATGGTTTATGGAACGGTAGATGAACTTCTTATGAATGTGTCAAAGTGTGGGGGCGTTTGACTAAGATTGTAATTCCTCTTCCTAAAAGAACTAGATTGAAACCAAAAATGTTGATTGTTTTTTCGTATAGGGTATATTGAGTATACTTCTACAAATAGATTTTTGGTTGTGTGTTCTGATTTTTTCTGACATTGGTGTGAATATTATTACGGAATCTAGGGATGCTGAGTTCTTTGAACATGTTTATTCTAAACCTGTACCTCATTAGAGATGTGTTGTTGATCCCCTAGATTTATTTTCAAATAGTCAGAACTTATTTTAAAGGAATATGAAGTTGATGTTGAGCCTAAGAGAAGTAAAATAATTAGACTTGAGACTTCTTATGAAACCGACTTCATAACATGCCTAGCTTAGTCCGAGCCACAGACTTGTAAAGAAGCCTTGATATCTATTGAAACCCCATTCTGGTAAGAAGCTTCATTTAGTGAAATGGACTCAGTCCGTTGGAACCAGACTTGGGAGCTTGCTAGTTTACCTCCAGGTTGTAAGACCATGGGATGTAAATGAGTCTTTAAGAGGAAACGATAGGTAGATGAAACTGTGGAACAATATTAAGCTAAGTTGGTAGCTAAAGGCTATAAACTAAAAGAAGGTGTAGATTTCCTTGATTCTAATTCAATTGTGACGGAAATTACTTCCGTTGAGATACTAATTGTTATTGCTGCCATAAAGAACGTAGAGATACATCAGATGGATGTTAAGACAGCTTTTTCTAAAACCGTGAATTAGGTAAAGAAATTTACATAGATCAACCTGAAGACTTTGTAGTGAAAGGTTGTGAATACAAAGTTTGTAATTTGAAAAATCTTTGTATGGTTTTCAAATAAGCACGTAAACAGTGACATGGAAAATTTAATCATGTGATAATGGATAGTGGATTTAAATTAATGAATCTGACAAGTATGTTTACAAGTAACTTGTTAAGGATGTCTGTGTAATTGTATGCTTGTATGTTGATGATATGCTTGATACAAACATAGATGTGATCAATTCCACTAAAAACATGCACTGAATGAGAACATTGACTTGAAAGACTTGGGACCTTTTGATGTAATCTTAGGGATGAGGATTCGAAGATAATCAAACATTTATAAGTCTTAGTCGTTCTCATTATGTTGAGTTGTGCTTAAGAGATACAATCAGTCTGATTGTAAACCTGCTTGTACTTCGTACGATTATTCTTGTAGTCTCAAGAAAAATAAGGGTAGTGGAGTATCTTAACTTGAATACTCAAAAGTTATAGGATGTCTGATGAATTTAATGAACTGTAAGAGTCCAGACATTGCCTATATTATGAGTAAGTTAAGTGGATATAATTGTAGTCCAGAGCAAGAGAATTCAGATGCACTGAGTAGAGTATTATGGTACCTAAAATAATCTTTTGATTTATGAAAGGTATCTTGTTGTCCTTGGGACTTTATGATGCAAACTGGATAGTTGACTCAGAGGAGTCTAAGTCTACGAGTGGATATGGTTTCACTCTAACATGTGGGTTTGTTGTTGGAAGATTTCCAAACAAACATATCGCTCAATTCATTATGGAATCTGAGAGTATTGCGTTAGATAAAGCATGAGAGGGGGCCGAGTGCCTAAGATGATTTTTAGAAGACATTCCTCTTTGGCATAGGCCTGTGCCAGCTATATCTATACATTGTGTTATCCAAGCTATAATAGTTAAAGCTAAGAAATAACTAATCTCAATCAGCGTTATTTCCATTGATTGGATAAAGTCCAAGGAGAATATCGCGCAATCTTTGACGAAAGGTTTGTACAAAGAGATAGTTAAAAATGCATCGAGGGGGTTGGGGCTTAAGCTCATATATTAAACTTGCCATGAAGGATACTCAACCTTGCTGACTGGAGATCCCATGATCAAGGTTTCGAATGAGACAACTAATTTTTGGTGGGTAAAGGTAAACACTATCAGAGATTTTCATTCTCTGTCCCTTCCCTATGGTGTAGACGTGATAGTGTGACTGCATGTGGAGGATGACTTTTTAATAAGTCTTAATGAGTTCTATAGTTTCAATTTAAGATTGAAGTGGGGTGTAGCAGTAACACTCTTTATGGAAACTCACCTATCTGAATGAGGAAGTGGGTCGCTTCCTGTGAGAATATGAGCTGATTCTCTAGAGCATTCTGAGAAACAGGATACGTCCAGGGCCAAAACGGACAAAACGGCACGAGCTTGACAACAATCTTGGAGATATCACCCGTGGTTGTTATCACGAATTACATCAAATGCTAGCAGTTCAAGACATAGTTCACTGTCTCTAGCAAGTAATTCTGGTAATATCTCACTAAGCAAAGGTTCAAGACCTCATGGACACCTCTGCCTAAAATGGTATTTCCTGCGTTTTTTATGTGATTTTCATTTTGATGGTTTTGGTATTAATGGAACTTAGGACCTAAAGGTCACTAAGGGTTCACTAGTTCATGCTTTTTCACTTTGGTGAAAGATACCTATAGTCTCACCATGTGAGAATTAAAGATGAAAGCTCTTAATACTATTATGATTTATGCAATCCATAGTATGACCCTGGGGTCAACACACTTTTGTGTGAGGGAGAGGACGTAGAAATGACTAGTATGATTTCAACACTTGCACGATCAGTCTGTTTGGATCGTGAGGTTGGGATGTTTATTTACCAAGATCTATATGTGTTTTCATGTTTTATTGAGTTTTCATTCATGTGGGGGATTGTTGGAAAACGATTAATAAAAAAATAATTTTTTAAAGTTTTAATAAAAAATTATAATTTATTGTTTTATTTTGTGAATGAAACTTTTTAGTCCCACATCGTGGAGTTTCCAATTTTTAGTAGTTTTAAGAAACTATATAAAGCTTTTAGTCCCACATCGGGGAGTTTTTCTTCTTAAGTTGTATTTGTCAATTATATAAAGAAATTCACTACTTTTGTAAAATCTATGGGAAAGGGGTTGCTCTATATTTTAGAGGGACCCCTAAGGGAAAATATTTTATAGCGGTTTTTTAAGCATTCGCGATTTTCCTTAACGGTTTTTTCGGAGTTGCCAAGATCAAGTTGAGCATCTACTACATATGCTAGTAGTAGGTGTATTAGGGTGTTTTATCCTGGAGATATCCGTCCTGTGAGGGCTATAGCATCACTATTGAGTGTAGCCGGGCGCTAATGTCTTAAGGACAGCGTGTTGAACACGTGACTCACTCTATTTTCCAAAGTTTTGCCTTGTTGTTGTTACGGAGATACGGGGAGCTTGTTCGTTTCGTCAAAGCAATCACTTCCATTATAAAGGAGCTAAATATCAATAACTTTTGCTTATTTGATTTTTCTTTGTTTTTGATTATTGCACCCAACAGCTAATTCAAAAATTCCATGAGATTCTTCGGGAAGATTTTGTTCAATCCTCTTGGACACTCTCCCTGAAATATGAATAAGTTAGTTTGTTTTCTTCTTCTTTATTTTTTTGGTTCCACAACATGCTCTTCTTCTAACGTTGTCAGTTGAAATATTTTGTATGAGTTTAAGGATTTTATTAAACTCATAACAAATTTTCTTTCAATAACATTTTCTTTCAATAACTTTATAAATGAAGGATTTTGTTCATGGAAGAAAAGGGTGTTCCACGAAAGAAACAAGTCATTGCGTAGTTGCAAAGTGATCAAAAAATCAGACTGACACAAAATTTGGAGAATAAAGGCAGGCTAAATCAAGAATGAGATAAAAAGTCTTCTGCATGCAGTTAGTAACTAATTCTCTTTAGTACCGCATTGCT
Source organism: Papaver somniferum (assembly GCF_003573695.1). Lineage (NCBI taxonomy): Eukaryota > Viridiplantae > Streptophyta > Magnoliopsida > Ranunculales > Papaveraceae > Papaver > Papaver somniferum. Next base: position 196,214,960 of record NC_039362.1, on the reverse strand, counting down.
ATTTGCTTTAGTATTGCTGATAGTGATAGCCGCTATCATCATTAAAGTAATTTTCCAACATTCCTTTTTCATTTCTGAAATCACCTAAAAAGTGAGAAGTTTCTTTCTTCATCTTTTGTTTCTGTATTTTGATTTTCTCTATGGCTCTTATTCGTCTTCGGGCACAGACTTTGAATCACCTGCAGGTCGTGTTGTTGTCTCTACTTCAACGAAGAATTTCCTTCTTGCATCTAGAATGTGAAATTTTTTCTTCCTTTCGAGTACTTTGTTTTTTCAGTGCCTGGATAATCACACAAAATCGCATGTTATTTAGTAGGATTTTAGATATCATTCATCACCAATACGTACAATTTTGTCGAGATGATTTAAAAGAATAATCTACTTCAGCACATCGTGAAGCAAAATCAAACTTTTAATCAGGTACCTGAATAAAATGACGCCACTTGCCCCAAAAAACTGGCTCTGGCTTTACCGCATCACCATCAGATTTTACTATCTTCATAAGACAAATGATCTCTACTTTAATATAACAAATATCATCAACGATATATCTTTTTTGGGTTCAAGCAGTTCTGTAGGACACATTGCTTCGCTCAGTATCGTCCAATTTGCAGCCATTTCGCGTTCATTATATAAGGAAAACACAGAATCGGATAATCAGAAATTCATATATACAACAAAAACAAAACCTTTCACCATATGTTAATTAAGAATAATAGGGAAGTTAAGGAGAGTTATAAATACCATATTTTCTTGTTTGCTCTTTATCCATTCCATGTTGCAAGCCCTTTAGGTGATTTGCAAGTTCCATACAGTCCTTTTGGTGCAATACTCAGTTGCCTTGTTACAGAAGAACAACACAAATTGTTAATCATATGATTCGAAATCTTATAATCAAAGAATAAGCAGATATCTGGCAAAATTTAGTCAAAAACATGTACAGATACATACCAGTGAAGACCACATGCAGAGAAAGCTTCAGAGTAGCACTGTGCTTCACTACTCAAATCGAAAAGTTTCCAATCTTCCATATGTATTTACTCGAATCACTGAAAGTCATGGCTATTTAATTGATTGATCTGAAAAGAGAAAAAAACTGACGAGGTATAAAACTGTTGAGGATAATAGTCCCTCACCGTTAATTAATGTCCCCTTAATAAACTTAAAATATAATATGGAAAGGCCACTACACTCATATCCAATTGATTTTGAGTTCGATGTCCGTATTCTAACATTGTATCAGAACTAGGCCCGTGTGTGAGTAGGCCCAACGATCACCACACAACGAAGGTCCACTTATTAGACCCAACGAAACTACACGTGAGGGGTAGGGGTGAGCATAAAAACCGTAACCGCGGATTTGACCCGTATCCGTCCGCAAAATTGCGGATTTCACCCAGACCGCAAGATGTATGGGCCGGACACGGATGGAGTTCTCAAATCCGCACGCGGTGCGGTTGCGGTTGCGGTTGTCTTTTAAAAACCGCGGATTACCCGCACCGTTGGGAACAATCAAAAACTCGCAGTATAAATGGCCTTGCAGTACCCAGGCCAGAGATGCCACATGCAAACATAGTTTCATAAGGGAAGGTAATGATCCAGCACTACATCTGAGGTCCTTGTTTTTAACTTTCTTGCTATATGACTTCAGGAGTAAAGATGATATAATTTGATCTTTATGCAGAGTGAATTCTCGGGATTTACTTAGTATATGTACTAATGTAACTAGATTAAATTCTCACTTCTACTGTTTGCTGCTATTTGAATTGATATTTGAGATGTATAATATATAGTTCCTCCGCACCGTTGCGGTTCTCAAAGCCCATTTATACTAGAGCTGTTAGTGGGCTTGGCCGAAATGGAACATTTTCTGCTCTAAAATTAGTGGGCTTGGCCTAACAAATCCGCGGTTAATCCGCAACCGGCCCGTACAATCCGCGGATCCGCGGATGTAAAATCCGCGGGTGATTGGGCCGGTCACGGTTTGATTTTTCAAATCCGCAACTTTGACGGTTTGGTTGCGGGTGACCCCTAATCCGCAACCGTCCGTCCGTTGCACACCCCTAGTGAGGGGACGTGTTGAGGATGATAGTCCCACACTATTAATTAATGTCTCCTTAATAAACTTAAAATATAATACGGAAGGACCACTCCATTCATAGTCAATTGATTTTGAATTGAATGCCCATATTCTAACAAAAACAAAAGAAAACCAACTTGTGTTATTTATATCAAAATATATTTTGCCGCACGAAATTGAATTCCTAATAGGATAATGAATTGTTTGATGTAGGGCACAAACAACAATTACACGGATATTTTAGGTAGATATTTCTGTACAGATTTATCTGCTTCGGTAACAAAATTTTCACATTTCTCAGTTATACTATTTGGTGAAGGACTTTCGCGCGCCTACCTATCTCTGAAAGATACAGGAAATTAAGAACTTCCTCAAATTAAAGTGAGTTTTAATAAGTAATGTGATATTTGGAAAATTAAGCTACACGTGAACGGGATGAGCTCCTGAAGGCGAAGTAGTGTATTTAGAAGTTCTGGGGTGGGAGGCCTAAATCAGAATATTAATAGAACAAATAAAGCAAAATTCAAGGGCTCATTTTTTTGTTTCAACATATTTTGTTAATTTTAAACACAGAATGAATTAATAAGACACCAAAAGGTTAACCAACTTCATAATAATAAGACAAGAAAAATTAACCACGTTCATAGTAATAGAAGAGCGTACCGGTTTTCTTCGTTTGGACAAGTGTTTGGCCTCGGCAGAGAAGTTAGCTACGTACACATTGTTTAGCAACACGTAGTAGGAAAGATTCCATGCACTTTAAAGCAGACAGTAATCAAAAGGTGGCATTTCTAGTTAACTTCACGACAAAGCACTTCACATGCAAAAACAGACAACATACACGGACCCAACGAGGCGCCACACTAACTTTTGAATATCTCACACTATAAATACTGAGCTTGAGCTCCATCCTTGTTAACAACACTAGCTATAACATTTCTCTTCGCTGTGATCTCAAACTATGGCTAAAGTTATTCCTTCCGTAACCTTAATCATCTTCTTCCTTATGTCTACGGCTTTTGCCCAATATCAAACAGGCCAACAAGGCCAACAATCTCAGCAGCAGCAGATTCAACAGCAAGAGGCTCGACAATGTCGTATCCAACGCATAACGCCGAGTCAGCCTACTCAGCGTATTCAATCTGAAGGAGGTGTGACGAATTTGATGATCAGTTCCAATGTGCTGGCGTTGCTGCATTAAGAAACATCATTCAGCCTAATTGTCTTTCGCTTCCCAACTTTTCTCCTTCTCCTCGCCTTGTGTACATTCAACAAGGTCTGCACAATGCCATTCTCGTCTACGGAATGTCTATCCCGATAATAGATCGAATTTTTCTTAGAGTTTGATTACTAAAGTTTTTGTGTATACTATTTGTAGGTCAGGGGTTAATAGGAATGTCTATCCCCGGCTGCGCTGAGACATACCATTCAGGGCAACAATCAGTTAGAGGCGAAGGTGTTAGGACAAGACAGGGTGAACAAAGAGATCAACACCAGAAGGTACACAGGGTTCGCCAAGGAGACATTGTTGCTCTTCCAGCTGGTGTATCTCACTGGTGCTATAACGATGGCAACGAAGAACTTGTTGCCGTCTCTGTCAATGATCTTAACAACAATGCCAACCAACTTGAACAAAAGTTAAGGGTATGCGTATATAATTAACCGATATTCCTTTATCTTACCAACGTTTTTCTATTTCATAGCGAACATAATCAAAGAAACTTCGCATCTGTTTGGTTGTATGCAGTCATTCTACCTTGCTGGTGGGCACCAACAAATCTACTCATCCGTACAAAGTCCACAGCAACAACAACGGCAAAAAGAGACATTCCAAAATGTATTTCGAGCATTCGATGAGAATTTGATGGCCGAGGCATTTAACCTTCCCGTGGAAGTTATTAGGAGGATGCAGCAAGAAGATCAGAGAGGTTTTATCGTTAGAGTTACAGGAGAAGGAATGAGGATGATTAGGCCAGAAGAAGATGAAGAATATGAGGAGAGGTATCAATCAAGAAGGGCAAATGGCATGGAAGAACTACACTGCAACTTGAAAATTAGGCAGTACCTGGACAACCCCAAAGAAGCTGATATCTACTCAAGGCAAGCCGGAAGAATCAGCCACGCGAATGGACAAAAGCTTCAAATTCTAAACTACATGGACATGAGCGCCGAGAAAGGAAATCTATACCCGGTAAAATTCACATATATACATGTACTGGTAGCTTCTTTTATTCTTCCCGTGAGCGGTTAAAAGCACTTAATGTTAATCAATTTTCTAAATTCTGCAGAACGCATTGCATGCACCTCACTGGACGATGAATGCTCACAGCGTCTTTTATGTGACACGTGGTCATGCTCACGTAGAAATTGTAGGTAGCAATGGGAAAAGAGTCTATTATGACACAGTGAATCAAGGAGAGTTGTTCGTGGTTCCTCAGCAATTCGTTTCAACAATTAGGGCAGGAAGCAACGGATTCGAATACGTTGCTTTCAAGACCTCCAGTCATCCCATGAAGAGTCCTTTGGTGGGTTATACCTCAGCTTTTAAAGCAATGCCAATTCAAGTTCTTGTAAACTCTTTCCAAATCTCTACCCAAGAAGCTCAGAACCTCAAATACAACAAGGAACATCAAACCATGCTTCTGCCTCCTAGAGCTGTTAAGTCTTCTTAAGACCGATAATTTAACTAACTTAATGCAGTAGATTATCATATATGCATGAATAACTAAAATAGCGAAGGATCTCATAAGGATCTCATAAGGATATTACGATGGTTTTTGTATGTTTTTACTTCTAAAATAAAAATGTTGTAATAAGTAGCTAGTAGGAATAAGAGCCGATGTAAGAGTTACATCTTTTGCAAAAGGAGCTGGCACATAAAAATGGTGATTTAGCAAACTTGGATATGTTGAGAAATATATCTCAATTACATTCAAAGATTGATGAATTCTCACCATGCAGAGTGAGGGTCATAACTTGCAAAAGCTAACGTATTAGGTAATTAAAATGCCTAAATATATCAAACAAACCTGCAGGAGAATGAGAACTTCCAAACTTATGTCTGAAATGCCTACAAATTATGTCTGAAATGCCTACAAATGTACTCCACCCACAGCTTCTTTAAGGAACACCAATGGAAGATCAACACTACAAAGCATAGTCAAACCAAACGGTTGATGAAGTTATGTACTAAAAACATTATTTCCTCCAAACATTCTTTTTTAATTTTCAGAACATTATTTTTTAAAGTTTGACCATTTTGCGATTCGGACTTTGGACAAAATCATTGACTTCACGTTCCACATTCAGAACACTTCATAAGTACGCTTCAGAGCGTTTTCGAAAAATATTAAAGCGAAGTGTAAAGCGCACGCTTTTAAAATCCATCTCTTGGGTATCAGCTTCCAGATTTAGGAACAAAAAAGTTAACTGGTATCTCCTGCTTTTAAAAGCCATCTCTTGGGTACCAGCTTTCAGATTTAGGAACAAAAAAGTTAACTGGTATCTCCTTCCTCGTAATGTTGCCCGTCTGGCTTAGTTGGTAGAGCGCAAGGCTCTTGACCTTGGGGATTGTTTTGGTAGATTGATTGCTTACCATGGAATGCTAGGAATACCATATTTAATCCCAGTCCTAGAGGAAACAAATAACTTTTTCAAGATTCAATGCAACAGCCAGAAAGACCCATCTTATACTAAATAAAGAGCAGTAATTTTGGTCAGACGCTTTACAAACCACCCAAAACCGTCATGTGAGCGTGGAACCCGCCTTTAGCAAATTAGCAGGAGGGCCGATTAAAGATGAGCTGGGTCCAATAGCCGCGTCTGGGCGTTTTTGGAGGAGTTGGATATGGTCAATATAGAAATTCTGCAAATAAAGAATGATTTTTTAGGGATCATGGGTTTTTTTGGAGGGGATCATGAATTTATTAGGCCACCTTCCCTATAGTGATAAGGGGTGTCCTAAAACGTTGAAATGACTAACCTATTCTTAACTTAATTTAATTTAAAACCAATCTAATAACCACCTATATATATATATATAACCACCACCTCCTCCGCCCACCACCGCCGATTACCACCACCACCACATCCTATTATCACCACCACCAACCACCGATTACCACCGCTCATCACCGTTGATTACCACCACCACCACCAACCACCGATTACCACCACCACCACCACCACCTATTTAAAAAATGTAACAACATCAATGCAATCATAATTAAGTTCGGTTACATAATAATTTTATCGAGTATAAAAGACGCCATCCGCAACCTGATTCTGTCATGGGACCACTCCAGAGATATTTTCCAACAAACCCTTCGCTTTAATTTGATTTTGATTGCTTCAATCGAATAGAAATGATCAAAATAGGGTTTTAATAGGAGTTACAGAGCATGTTCGGTTAGGTCGATTTTCCAAAAAAACCTAGTTTACTAACCGAACTTCTTGAAAATGAAGAACACGAAGAACAGTTCGGTTTTATTGGATTTAAAATTAAGTCGCCGAACTCTTTGTTCGGTTGTTTCGCAGAAAAATTTAAAATTACAAAGTAACCGAACTCCACCCTTAGAACCGAAAAAAACAAATCCAGTCTAACCGAACTGTGTCGTTGTGGCCACTATGTTGAGTTCCAAAATAACCGAACTTAGCCAATAGAGTTCGGTTTGTTCGCAAAAAAATTTAAAACTACAAAGTAACCGAACTTAGCCAATAGACGCTGGAACTTCACATTTTTTTGTTTGTTAAGTTTGGTAACTTCACAATTTTATCGCAGAAACCGAACTCAGAGTTCGATTGGTTAGCTGTTAGGTTCAAGTTTCTGAAAGAACCGAACTTTGTAAACTTATATACTCATATATTACGTAAAGTTCGGTTAGATCAAAAGTGCATGCAGTTTGCGAACCAAACGAAAATAACGCTGTAACTCCTAGAAATTACTAGAGAGTTCGGTAACCTGCGTGTTTGGAACAAGTAACCGAACTACACTTTCAGATGAGTTCGGTTACTTGTTCATCTCACGGGGTAACCGAACTACAGCTTCAGATGAGTTCGATTACTTGTTCTTCATATAAAGTAACCGAACTACAGCTTCAGATGAGTTCGGTTACTTGTTCTTCATATAAAGTAACCGAACTGTTCAAAATCCAGTTCAAATCCGGATCATTTTGAAGATTAACAAATATTCTAGGAGAGGATGGAGATGAAGAATCAGATGAGTTTTCATCATTTGAATACTCAAACTTAGTGAATTGGAAAAAAAATATTATTTCCATGTTTTTCTCCTTCATCTTCTCTAACTCTACTCTCTCAATAATTCTACTCAACTAATAATAAACCATCTTTTAATTTAATCTCATTAATTGTTTTTAACTAAATCATTCACTAATCATAACCTAAAATTAATTAAGAGGATAAATTAGATATTAAATAAATAACTAGATATGTGGTGACCTAAAATTACTTCTAATGTCTTTACTCAAAAAAAAACCATGGCCCCCAAAAAAACCATGGTCCCCAAAAAATCGTTCCAAATAAAAAGTGTAAAAAATGAGGGGAGGGGTATTTACGTAAACTACCAATAGCCAATAAGTCACACTGAATGGTGTAAACAAATCCAACAGACGGACAAATTAGTCAGTTTGAATATACCTTCTTCCCCATGGCTTCTTCTTCGATCTTTATATTATCTCTATTTATTCTATTATTTTCTACTCAATCATCATCTGGTCTTGATGAAATTACTTACTCTGCAGATGCTAGTAAAGTTAGTTTAGCTCTTTATTATGAATCACTGTGTCCATACTGTTCAAATTTCATGGTCAACTACTTACCAAAGATCTTCACAAATGGACTCATTGATATCATTGATCTCAAACTCATTCCTTATGGTAACGCCAGAATTACTGCTGACAACGTTATCACCTGCCAGGTATACCCTTGTTGAAGGAATTTCATATTTTGATGATTTTTAGTCTAAATTCAATTGATAAGAATGAAAATTTTCTGATCTGAAATTGATGTAATTAAATATGCTGAATGGAATTTCCTGGTACAGCAGAGTAATGATTTTGATATCTTATCTAAAACGATCTAAGAGTTAGATTTTTGGTTGAATTTTGTGTGTTTGAAACGATTGCAGCATGGACCGAATGAGTGTGTATTGAATACAGTGGAAGCTTGTGCAATATATGTCTGGCCTAATTTGGTAAGAATCTCTTCTTCTTTTTTTGTATTTGATTAAAAGACCTTGTGATTTGTACTTGGGGAAATTTTTTTGTCTCACTTTTGAGTTTGAATGAATGCAAATTGTGATGCAGGATAAGCATTTCAAGTTCATTAATTGCGTGGAGACCTTTGTTTATAAAGGCCAACAATCTGAATGGAGATCTTGTTTTTCAAAATTGGGGTACGAGGAGAAGGCTGTCAAAGATTGCTATAATAGTGGTTTGGGAAAAACGGTAAGTACCGTTGTTCTCTTTGGTTCGGTTGTTAAGTTTAAGCTGGTGGTATATTGCTTAATTGAGCTTTTGGTTTTGCTGAATTCATCATAATATGTTCAAAGAAAAACTTTATACCTCTATTTTATATGTTTGATGTTGTTAAAGCGGCTTAAGATATGAGGAACCAAGTTCCTTCCCTGGAAGGTTTAAGTGAATTACATGTTTACTTGTGCTTTTGTGAAGTACAAAACTTATTATGATCAAGTTGTTCGAGTAAAGTAGATAAAGGAACATCGCATTCGAGTTACTAGTCTTTAGGATCTGAGCAATAGAACTTTGTTATTAGCAGAATGCCATAATGAAGAAGCCAAAATTTATTATGATCAATTCACACCAGTATCTTAGTACCAGATACTGTTCCACTGGGAGGAAGAGAAGTGGCCGAGAACAAATTTTATACTGAAAGGTCTGTGAAGGGTGTGTCCTTGAAGACGATCATAAGTGGTCATCATTGTAGAGAGGGTAATACCATTAGACATTAGTACTATAGTAGCATTTTGGTAGACGATGTTAAATGGTCATTTTGGTTTAATAGGTAGAGTTATAGTTCTGGCAGTGATGATGCTATTGTTTTGTTGTCTTTCACTGTTTAATTTAAGCTGGTGTATTGCTTAATTGAGCTTTTGGTTTTGCTGAATTCATCGTAGTATGTTCAGAAAAAAACATTAGACCTGTATCTTATATGATTGATGTGGTCAAAGCGGTTTGAGAGTTGAGACAGGAGGAACCAAGTTGGTCTCAGTAAGGTTTAACTGAATCACATGTGTACTTGTTCTTTTGTGGAGTGCAAAGTTTATTGTGATCAATCCATTCAAGTGAACATTCCATAGGCCCATATGAATGTTAGAAAGTAGTTAAAGGAACATCTCATTCGAGTTATTAGGAATTAGGATCTGGGCAATACAGCTTTGTTGTTTGCAAACGGCCATTATGATCAAGTCACACCAGTTTCTTAGTAGCTAATACTGTTCCACTTGAAGGAAGAGTAGTGGCCATGAATAGATTTTATAATTTCACTTGTCATTGAATCTGGTGCACTGTGTAATTCACAGAATGTGAAATGTTTGTTGGAGGGTGCATCTTTGAAGATTATCATAAGTGGTCATTGTAGAGAGGGTAATACCATAGTAGCATTATGGTGGTGGATGATAAATGGTCGTTGTTGTTTAATAGGTAGAATTATAGTTCTGGTAGTGGTGAATGGTGATGCGCTATTGATAAACTTGTTTAAAAATGTACATAAGAGTAAGTTGGATTTTTGGTTGATTTAATATGTCAACAGAAACAACCAGGCAATGTTACAACTTGGCTATATTACTCCTTCTCAATTGTCAAGTCATTATGCACTGAATTGTTGAGTTAAGATGACCAGGAGGCATAGCTTTTGTTTTCTTTAATTAGATGATCGCTGGAACTGGAACTTAAACACTCATAAAACTGTTCCCCGGATATTCCTTGGTAGAAATTGTTATTTTCCTCTTTATTTCAACATATCTTTAGTTAACTGTCAAGACCTGACATCTTCCTCCAATGCTTGACCTATCACCGGTCAATAGAGATATTTATTTAATTTGGAATAAGTAAACATCGCATAAGAATGTTGGAAAGTAGATAAAGGAACACCGCATCCGAGTTGTCAGGAATTAGGATCTGGGCAATAGAAATTTGCTGTTAGCAGAATGCCGTAATTGATAGTGTATCAATATCATCTAAAGCTGTTCTTTTTATAAAGATTTCATCAGGAAAACAAGACATGTGCTCCTAAGTCCTAACAACTCACCAAGATGTTTGATTCTGTTGCCTACCTTCAGCTCCTTTATGGTTGATCCAACTTATTTTGTTATTCTTCTTCAGCAGGAAAACTTTCGGTATTTCCTGTTATTTCGCCTAGCTGTTTGCATACTGTTATTCTTTTTCCAGCAATATTTTGACATTTCGCATATCTTTGTTTTGCAGCTTGACTTAAAATATGCAAAGGAAACAAATGATCTTATCCCCCCTCATAAATACGTACCATGGGTGACTGTCAATGAAGTGCCACTTTATGATGTAAGTTCACTCATATCTATATCTTGCTCTAACATACTTGAACTATATATCAGCAATGAGTTTTAATGTTTTTACCTCTTAAACAACTAAAGTTTCTGGAATATTATAGTTTTTTGTCTGTTCTGAGATTGAATTTTATTTTACTCATTAGTTAAGGTGCATGGATAATAAACATAAGACTTTACCAAAGAAGGTTCTTTGAAGCTGACTTTTTTCTCTATTTGCAGGAGTATGAGGACTTCCAAACTTATGTCTGCAACGCCTACAAAGGTACTCCACCAACAGCTTGTCAAGGAAAACAGTTGGAGATCAGCACTAAAGCAAAATCAAACCAATTGGTTGCAGTTACCTACATGGACGAAACATCTCCAGCCACTAAAATCATGTCTAGAGTAACTAAAGGAAGGCGCCAAATGAAGTTCTGAATTTCTAATTGGTCCCAACATTACCCAGAGGAATTGGTATGCCACTACTTACAAGCCATTGTTCTAATGTTTCATAAAGCTCTAGACTTCTTGTACATATCAACTTTTAACCTGAAACAATAGCAGTGTTAAGCATTGTTGGGGCAATTGTTCATAGGTTCAGACAAAATTTGGATATTAGTGGTCACATGTTGGTAGATATTATTTGCATAATAGGCCCGTCTAGCTCAGTTGGTAGAGCGCAAGGCTCTTAACCTTGTGGTCGTGGGTTCGAGCCCCACGGTGGGCGCCTAAATTTTTTCTTTTTCTCCCTAGTTGATCTTTCATTTATTTTCTGTGTAGGTAACTTCAAGGTAGTTATATTGCTGGTGGGACTGCTGGCTGTAGCCTTGTGCAACTCGTGTATCCGTTGGAAAAAGCTGCATAAGCTCCTCTTATGCTAGATTTGCACTCTCATTCGGTTTGTAATGTTTTCGTGGTACTTTAGGTTCGACATATATGTTCTTTTATTTATTTTTCTTTAAAAGTTTGCCATCAATTCTGTATGATCATGGTATCTAGTTAGCCATCAATTCTATATGATCATCTTATCTGCTGGAAAAACTAAGTAGAAAAAAAATTCTTGCATGTGCGAATCTAAGCTAAACACACCATATTTCCCCATTAGAGGCCATTATTCACCTTTTTGTAAGCCATTTGTCATCGAAAACTTTGTAGAGGGATTATAATTTTTTTGCAGTTTATGGGCAACAGTAGTAGCTTGCCCAGGTCCCAATTTCAGGTGCTTGCCGGCCAGCGAAAGAAATAGAAATACAGAAAAGAAAAAACTGAACGCCCACCGTGGGGCTCGAACCCACGGCCTCAAGGTTAAGAGCCTTGCGCTCTACCAACCGAGCTAGACGGGCCTATTATGCAAATAAGTTTTTATCTGCATTTATGTTCTTAACTGACAACAAATCAAGGGTGATCTGCACTGCACATCAAACAGATAATCACAGCTACTATCAACTTCTACAACTAGTAAATCAATATTTAACAAATTAAAGCAAACAACACCACCTCTGTTATAGTCTCAACATTTCTTTAACAATGTGATTATTTAGAATAAGATGCCATTATGTACAATACTAGATAATATCTAGAGCTTCTAATACTAGTAAAAAAAACAGCAGGACTGACACGATTCCATGAAGTATTGATATGTATAAATCTTATATGTAATGTCGGGACATTTGGATGTTTTACTCAGAACTTCATTTGGCGCCTTGCTTTAGTCATTGGAGACCTAATATTGGTTGTTGGAAATGTTTTGTCCATGAAGGTAACTTCAAGCATTTGGCTTGATTTTGTTTTAGAGGGGATCTCCATTTGTTGTGCTTGACAAGCAGCGGGCATGGTGCCTTGATAGGCATTGCAGACGTATGTTTGGAAGTTGCAATAATCCTACAAAGAGAGCTAAAATCATTTTTAAAGAACCTTCCTCGATCAGTTTTATGTTCATACAGGAAGAGAGCGAAAGCGAGATAGGAACGAACTTACATCATAAAGTGGCACATCATTGACTGTCACCCATGGAACATACTGATGAGGGGGGTTAAGAGCACCTGTTGCCTTTGCATATCCTAACTCAAGCTGTGTAACAAAAACACGCAAAATGTCAAATTAGCTTGGCAAAAATTTAGATACACTAGTTCGCAAATAGCAAGCCAAAATTGGATGCCCATGACTGAAAGATTTATCACAAAGGAGCTCAAGGTAGGCAACAAAGTCAAACATCTCAATGTGCCGCATAGGAAGACAATTTGTGTTACTGTAGCAATCTGTAGAAAGACAGCAGCTTTTTGATGATATGGACTACACTATCAATTACGGCATTCTGCAAATGACAAATTTCTATTGCCCGGATCCTAATAACACGAACGCGTTGTTCCTATATCCAGTTTCCAACATGGAAACAATCTTCTGCCAAGTTGGCTCATTTCATTTTTCATTGAGCCATCTCGCTTTATTGTCCACAAAAGTACTAGTGCACATGTAATTCACTTAAATCTTACAGGAAAGCAACTTGGGTTCTCATGTGCCAAATAGCTATAACCACATCAAACATATAAAATAGAGATCTAATCTTTATCTTTGAACACATTACGACGAATCCAGCAAAACCAAAAGCTTAAGTAAGCAACACACCAGTTTAAATTAAACAATCAAACGCAACTCAAGAACAGTTTATACCTGTCGTCCCAACCCACTATTGTAGCATTCATTTATAGGTTCCTCTTCGTACCCCAATTTTGAGTAACAAGATGTCCATTGAGATTGCTGGCCATTATAAACAAACGTCTCCACACAATTAATGAAATTGAAATGCTTATCCTGCATCACAAATTCAAAATATTGTGAATAAAATGTACAATTTGCATGTTCTTCAATCACCAAATTTCAAACATAGAACTCCCTAAGATCAAAAAAAATACAAACACAAATGTTGGGTTACCTGAGCAGGCCAGACTTGTAGTGCACATGCTTCCACTGTGTTCAACTCACACTCAATCGGTCCATGCTGCAATCATTCAGACAACATGAGGAATGAGTTTAAGATCGATGATATCAACGAGTCCATTTGAGAAGATTTGTGGTAAATAATTCACCATGAAATTTGAACAGTATGGACACAGTGATTCATAGTGAAGTGCTAAACTAACTTTACCATAAAATGGAGAATAAGTATATTGAGCTGATGATGATTCAATAGAACAGAACAGAATGACGAGAGACAACACAAAGATTGATGATGAAGAAGAAGAATAGTCCATGGCTGTATAATCTTGAAGGGTGTAGGTACACATTTCATCTTCCGCCACGTGTCCACAAAGACACACGTGGAGGACATGCGGCTGAGAGCATCAAGATATGATATCACACGTGGACAGCCAAGAGACGCGCCTTGTCAAGATAGCGTCGCCTCCCACCAGATCCAACGGTAGAGGATCGAGGAGACGGAAACACTAGAACACTGCGAAGCACTGGAGGATAACCCAAGAGTCACTTTATCCTATCCCCAGAAAGATCTAAGATCTACGGCTGGGGATAGTCAGACTGACGCAGACAAGACAGGGGCAGAGGACAGCTGTCTACCGCGGACAGACATCTCAACTACCCGCATTAAATACCCTCAAACATCATACGTGTCAGTCAGCCTGTGGAGGAAGCGCAGATAGCACTGAATATTCAAACGGAACACGTAGAGAGAACCGAGAACACGAAGACCTCTGCGTAAGCGGCACAAGGCACAAGAGGATAAGGTTATAACGGGCTTCAGAAGTGGACCCCACGTAACCACCCTATAAATACCCCTCTCTCCCAAGTGAAGAAGGGGCGGAAAACATTGAGAAGAGAATAGGAGAGAGACAGAGAGATAGAGAAAGTGTAAGTGCGGTTCCTCCTGCTACGCAGGCTTATATTGGTCTCAAAGTTATTCGACTATTTCTGTAACCCTCACACATATAATGAAAAACCCAATCCCGGAGACAGATATCTGAGGGAGAATCATATAATTTAATCGTTTCGTCTATGTTCATACATTTATACTTTATATGTTCAATTCGATACTTATGGTATTTCATGTTCGTACATTTTATACTTCATCCACTATTTATCTTATTGTATGAGCTAAGGACAATGATTGTAGTTGATGAGACGAGGAAGAGTATTAGAACTCTGAGTCAAGAATTCGACGTAACCAATCCATTCCCTTCAGGCGCATCCTATTTACTGTATTGTCATGAGTCTCCACGCATTGTTTGTGAATACTCAGATGACATTGATCCGTGTGTTCACAATATGGCGCTAGAAACAGGGACTTTCATCCCGGTAAAAGATGTATCTTCTCCTGTGACTTGTTTCAGGCTTCGTTTTCTGAAAATAACGATGTATGGAACACTAAGGTTTTTTCTCCATTCATGATTTCAAAAACCAAAATTATGAACAGATCCGCGTTTATCTAAGTAGATCTGATTTTTCATGCATTTTCTAAGTTTTCACGTCTTTGAAAATCAAAACTTCGAACAGATCTGCGGTCATCTACATAGATGGGCGCCTTTCATATCTTCAAGATTTTACACCTTTGAGAACTCAAAACGCTAATAGATATCACGTGGGGCCCATTGTCTTCGTGATTTTTTCTATCTCTTTCAGGAAAATATTAAAAGATGGGGAAAACCAAAGATGTCGGGAAGGCAAAAGCTTCGTCAAAAGAGATGCCAAGAACAACCCCAGTGGTAACCAAGAGTAAGAAGAGAGGTGAAAAGCTGAAGGCAGCGGATAGGGCGCAAGATAATGCGGAAAGAACGTCCCCCATCAATGCCAACATCATCGCAGCAAACGCAGTAAATGCCGCGGCAGCCAAAACAGGAGCTTCAAGAGCTGGCGGATCCAAAGTTGGAGCTCCCAGAGTAACCAATGCTCAACTACAGGAACATCAGGAAGTCGTAGCAGAGTCAGGAATACAACAACCCCTCTATGGGATGCCCTTAACCAACGAACAGAACATACCTTTTCCGGCCAAGCAACTGATAGACACATTTTTGTGTTTAATTTGATCTCAATACTATATATTGTTGGCACTCGAGTTTGTACTAATTTTGGTGTTTTATGTGTTTGTAGGTACCTTTGGAAAATAAACATTTTTTGGAAAATTCGGCTCGAAAAGTTGGTAAAAGCCCCGGAGGACACGTGTTATTCGGACTCTCACCGTTGGATAAGGGGCACCTCAATTTCTAAGGGGCTCCCCAGGTCACCCCAAAAGGCATCTTCTATTCGCACCGTGATTAGGGGGAGGTCATCTTCTCCATTTGAATTTTGTTTTTGGCGGGAAAATGGAGAACACTTCTGCAGATTTTTGATCGAATAGTTGAACGTGTTCTAGGGAGATTCAATGGCTGATTTTTGGTAGATAGTTGTGATATGGCCTATTAAACACACTGTGGGCGTTTGGTTTGACCAGAATTGGCTAGAATCAGCTAAACAATTCACGGGTTGAAAACAGGGCAGTTCGTGTATATCACGGGTTTCACGTGATTTGGAGAAGATTCAACGTGTTTTGTGCGTGCATGGAAGACCCTCACAGCCTGTTGGAGCGTGAAGGAGTTAAATATGGTAATTTGGAGGCTTGAAAATGCGTGAGAAGATGAAACAAGAAATAAAATATTCCCATAAATATTTTCTTTACAGCCGAGTTAAATAGAATTATATGGAGTGAACGAGCGAGATTCGATGGGTCTGTTGGCTATAAATAGGTTGTTGGGGTTGAGTAGAAAGGGTGTCGAGAGTATGGGGGGCTGAGGAGAGCCATAGAAGAAGAAATTCTAGTTTTCCCAAACTCGGTTTCTGTTGCTGCTGCTGCTGATGAACATGAAGAACACGAAGAACGGACCTGCACCAGCAGTCGTTTTTCTACAGTAATAACGACTCACACATGTGGGTCGTACATCAGGCAGACTTATTTGCTACAGCGTTTACGACACAACTGCAGCAGTCTTATTTTGTCACTGAGGGTTGTAGTTCTCTGGTTTGTAACAAATATAATTGTTACAAACCCGGTTTTATTGTATTTCTCATATTCTCATCATTTGTAAACCATTTCTGAGCATCAATGAAATATTTTGAGAGGTTTTCCAACATGATGAGCGGCTAATTCCCTCGTAACCAAGGCAATGGAGGAAGCTATTCACGCAATATAAATGGGTAACTATTTCATTTAATTATATAATTCACCTAATCGCTTCTTTTGCAGAGTTTTAAATTATTTGAATGATTGTCTTAATTATTTGTTATTCAGTTTGATAGGTTATGCTTGGTTTAATCTCTTGATAATCTATGCTTAAGGTTTACAAATAATGTTTGAGAATATGTATGATTTATATTGAATTAAAGATAAAATAGGACTTAAGAATTGAATAGAGTTTTGAAATATTTATCATTCAATTTTGCATAATAGTGGAATCTAGTGTCTTGGTTACCTCTCCCACCCATTTTTAATATTTTTGTGTATATAACTTTATCAAATCTTTAAATTTAATCTTCACAAGTCCGAGAGTTTGAACCTCATTACTACAACATCAATCAAAAATCATTATCATTTTGGCGCCGCCGACGCGGATTTGTGCTTAGGTAGAATTTTTAGGTTTTTATTATTCCATTTGTTCTTTTTACGTCTCTTTGGTTGTGTCTTTGTATTACAGGTTTGAAGTTGGATACTAAATACCTTGGAATCAAAGCTAAAAGAGAAGAAAAAAAGACCAAGCAAAAAAATAAAGAAAAAAGAGAGAAAAAAAAAGAGAGAGAATTTATTTTTTTATTTTTTTTTAAGAGACTTTTCATTTTTTTTTGTAATTATTATTATTATTTTTTGTATTCCTTTTCATTGGACTGGACTTTGGACAATTTATTTTAATTTTAAACCCTACGGAAGGGTTATATAAAAAAAATAATTAAATATAAACTGTTTGCAGGGAAGGACGACGATTACAGTATCGTCTCGGCCCCTCGGGTTCGCACACTGACACCGGAGTCAGTGGCCCGAGTCGACTACAGCGGTTCTTCGCCCGTCTGGTACGAGAGGTAAACTTCTAAACACATCTCCTGTCAGCGGGTTTACTATCTTCCTTAAGGTGATTATATGTTGAGGACTGAACCGGCTGCTTTAATTTCCTAGTAAAGGGAAAGAACTGGCCATATAAGATAAGGGTTCGGATTTCATCACCGTTCCCTTCTTGCCCGCCTTAGGTAAACGAAACCTAACGTGAACCCAAGCTTAAAATTTGATTAGAACGGGACCGATAGGGTAACGAGCTTAGTAGGAAAGTCGTTCGAAAAATATTGGTTACTCTTTTAGCATACTTCGAAGTTCATGATGGTTTCTGTGAGTTGAATGCGTGACTGCGCCGCCTTGTGATAGCGGTGAGGCCTTGGGTATCAAAGCTCCACTGAGCTTCCCTCGGCTCAATTCAAATTACTTTGACTCGGATTGATTCCAGAGGGGTTTGCTTAAATTGTAACGAATTCCCTTTCGAAGGATTAGAAGCTGGTCTAGAAACAATCTAAGTGGAGCCATCATGCTTTTTGTTTGCTAGAAATCAGTAGGTTTGATTTGGTCGAGTCAGCCTTGTTTGGGATTGTGTAGAATTTCCTTGCAATTAAGAATGTCGAACTGGTATGACAGAAGCCAATACAATGAGTACCGATATGAATTTGAATATGAACATCATCATTTTTATGACCATGGTGAGAATATTAGTTGGGAACGCCAACCTTTTCAAGGTTATGGTTCATACCATGGTGAGCCCAATTACTATCCACACGCGAATTGGTCTTACGAGCAAGAAAATCAGGAACATTGTAGTACTGGTTACTCGTTTTTGGAAGCTAGTCCTGATTATGATAGTTCTGAACCTGTTCCATCTCTAGAAGAGACCCAACAACGGATTGAAAGGACATATAAACGTTTAGTTGCAATGAATAGTTCAAAAGAAGAGTGTACACGATATTCTGAGATGATAAACGTATAAGTGTTATGCTCAGTGAAATTCAGGCACGTCTAGAGGCAGAAAATGAACAGTTGGCTAATGCTGCTCGAAATAATCTAAATTTCCAAAATAGGGTTTCTAATTCTACCCTTGATATCAATAGTGAATATTTTCCTAATTTAGATAAGGTTCAATCATCTTTGTACTATTATGATGATGAGGATAGTAGTAATGAAGAATCTGAAATATGTAGGCATAGTAATCAGGAATCTATTAATCCAATTGAGCTTTATAATGATTATATTATTTCTAGTTCAAATCCAAATAATTTTATGATTATTCACCTATTCAAAAGGACGAGGATTTGATTAGGGATACCACCGTTTTAGACGATGTAGTTTTTCCTTTTGATTACGAAGCCGATAGTGGTTTAGAGGAACGGGTTTATTCCGAAAATGCTGTTTTAGAGTCTAGCGACTTAGAAACAATAGTATTAGATGAAGAAGATATACCCGTAGAGATGAGTGAGGATGAACCCGACTTAGAAGAATCAATTGACCATTTTCGGGAATCCGATGACCTAGAAATTAGGGAAGTTGTGACTAGTCTTTCTAGAGACACAGAAAACTCTAAGTTTGGGGGTGATTATCATTCTCCGTGTGCTTTAACTCTTAAAAGGTTCCCTCGTGTATGACTTGACATTTGTGCCTCAACCATATTACAAGATTATCTTCGTATACTTTTTCCTGAACCTAATGATGTCCAAAGAGAAGCTCAGTTGTTAGAAACCCATCCTCTGGTTGATGTGGTTGACCCAGGCTATGATACCAAGATTGACTTTCTTTTCCCACCAACAAATTTTCTTCCAATTGTGGGAACATTTGATTTTAAGATGTGTCGGTTATTAAGTTTTGAGACTAAACCTAATTACTTTAGGAGAATAGGGTCGACATATTTTCTTAAGGAAGACCAACTCTTTCATTGTGGTCAGTTTTGTGAGTCAAGTCTAATTGACTTTAAGGATCCGCAGTTGTTCAGGTTATTGTTATGTGCTTCTAAGTTCCTACTTGAGTATTTCCAGACTCTACAACCTGATCTTAAGAATCCTTCTTTTGAGGAAGTCCAGCCTATGAAAGCATTTTATTTAGACCCTTTTATAGAGCCTGAACCTGAGCCACAACTAGAGATAGTTGTCCTAAACAAAAAGTTAAATAAGGGTATGTTCGGTGGTGTGATTATAAGATGCACACAATACACTTGCAAGTATACAAGGTCAAGATTTGTAATAAAAGGGTGAGTAGGGGTTTGTCCACAGGGAGAGGAGCATATAAGAAGTTTTCCTAGGCTAATAAGAGTGGCAATGCACTAAGGCAGTGAGCAAAACATGTAAATGATATGAACCAAGGCTTGGAAAGTAAAGCAGCAAAGAAACAGCTAAGAGAAGCAGCAAATAACCAAGGCTTGGAAGCCAAGGGCAGGGTGAGTTCAGTGCACTGACTTCAGTGCACAGTAGCTACAAAGTGCAAGAAAATGAAAGGCAAGAAAAGTAACTGAAATACAAGCACACAGGACTGAAAAATATAAGTGACTGAAAAGGAATTGGTGGGTAAGCCAAGGCTTATGATCCACCTTGTGTCCTAATCAAGTGACATGTTTCTAGGTTATGTTCATTCCTAAGCATACAACTAGAAATGGAAGAACACCAACTTGCTCACTAGTCTACCCCTAGCATTGGCTGTCTTTTGACAGTACAGCCAATCACAGGCTCTATGAGCATTGGCATCTCACATTTGCACAATCAAAACATACAAGGAAGAACTATCCTAGCTCATTTACACTTGACAGTGCACAAGGCTTCACTGAGCCTTGGCCTGAAGCTGATTAGCTCATGCTAACCATGTATAAAACATTCACATTCATCATATGATATAAATTAAACACAAATTGCAACATATCAGATAACTACAAACAGAAGCAATTTTCAACTGTCACTGATAAGCAACTAAAATTTGAAGTTCATAAAAATTGTAGCAAATTCTCTACTGGCTAGTCCAGAGAGGTATACAATGTCCTCTACATACTTCATATGACATCAATTTATACTCAATTACCCAATTAGGGTTTTCCCCAATTTTCCCCCAAAATCAGTGAAATTAGGTTTTTCAAATTACCTAATTTTATGGCACAATTCCTCCCATGTGCGTCGACCCATTCTTCCTCTGACGCTCCTGCTCCATTCCCACGCGCCAATTGCTTCATCTATCAACCTAGTTCACCAAATCCAATCCTAACAGTGATGAGGATGGTGGAGTTGTTGAAATAGATAAATAGGTGATGGGGGGG